>NC_028637.1:47637128-47650736 GCF_001406875.1 Solanum pennellii
TTGGCAAAGGCAAGGTGACTCTACAGGGTTTTGTGGATGCTGATCTTGGTGGGGATGTTGACTCGAGCAAGAGTACATCCGGGTACATTTACACCATAGGTGGAACAGCAGTGATTATCCGTCCAGGCTTCAGAAGTGTGTTTCTCTTTCATCTACTGAAGCTGAGTATGTGGCAATAGCTGAAGCTGGGAAAGAGATGATATGGCTAACAGATTATCTTTAGGAATTGGGCAAGAAGCAGAGCGAGAATATTCTTTACTCAGATAGCCAGAGTGCCATACAGTTGGTGAAAAATCCAGTCTATCATTCGAAGACAAAGCACATCATAAGGCGATACCATTTCACTCGCGGGGCAGTGGAGGATGGTGATATGTGCTTGGATAAGATAGAGGGTGCAAAGAACCCGGCAGACATGTTGACGAAATGTGTTGATGTTGGGAAACTGAGGTTATGTAAAACCTCGGTTGATCTTCTGTAGTTGTTGCTACAGATGTTGCGGTGCGGTAAAGATGTTGATGATGAAGAGATCTTTTTTTGAGAATGTATTTTTTGGATGACCGCGTCAGTCTCCAAGTGGGAGAATTGTTAGGTAGTGGAGCCTGATCTATTTTAGGTTTTCCTATTTATTTTCTATTTTCGGCTTTCCTATTTATTCTCTATTTTAGGTTTTCCTATTTATTCTCTGTAACCAAAAATACTCTGATTTATTAATATAAATATACCTCACCGCCGTGGATGTTTACTCACGGGGTTTTACCACGAAATATTGGGTTTTCTCTCTCTCTCTCTCTAGATTTCTCATCTCTTTCTCTTAAAAGTTCTTGTGTTCTTCATTCATCTAGTGTGTGTGCGTGAATTCGATCCTAACAATAAGTGCTCAGGTACTTTTTTATGAATGTTCTCATTACTATTATTATTTTATTTTACAAGCCGACAAAGGCTGGACGAATGCTACAATTAGATATGATACCCAAGGTTTTCTCACTGGTACTATAAACACATACTAGCTATGGATCAACTTTCACTTTTCAGAGGCCTATTTGCATAACACGTGTTTTTCCTGCAAACGATATGTATACCAAAGCACTTGCCACTTTTTCTAATACCCAGATGACCAGTTTTTCTCTCTTCAACTTTCTATCATTTCCCCTTTTTGCGTTTTCACGTAGAATCTGTTTGGAAGGATATCACAATAATTAGATTTAGTGTAATTATATTAATTATTTTATTTAGTTAAATAGAATAATTATTTGATTACTAGTTAATTGGTGAAATTGACAGAGTAATTATACTCTCTTATGTGAATTGCTGGTAATTTAATGTAATTATCAGCTGATTATTTTTTAATTTCTTTTTTTTATATTTTATTTTTAATTTTTTGTTTTTAATTATATTAAGTTCTATTTTTATTTTTATTATTTTAAAACTTTCTAGAAGTTTATCTTTTATTTTATATTATTATATTTAATTTTTTCTCGTTCTTAACTTTATCTCACGTGATTTTATGTAATTTTTTGTATTTTGTCTATTTCTTTATGTCATGCTTAGTTTTTTATTAGCATAATTTTCAAATCAAGTTAGAATTTATTGTTAAGTAAGGTTATAGATTTATGTTTTTTTGAAAATAATTAATAAATCATATTTATGTATACTATGTGTAAATTTGCTATAAAAGTATTATGTTAATTTTTTTTGAATTTATAACTTATGTTATATTTTCAGTTTTAGTAATATTGAATTCACATTGTAAGTCATTTTTTAATTAAACTTGAGAATTTATCTTTTTATCAAATATTTATTAATTTATAACTTATTATTTATATATTAATCTTTTTATCAAACATGCATTTCATGATATTTATAGAAACTTCGTACCTTTAGTTTATATGATCAATTCAATTGAAATATATTAATTTGAAAAAATATAAATCAATAATTTTTCCATAATATTAATTAAGTACATATGATTATTAACACTACTAAAAAAACGCCAAAAAGAGACCTCACGAGGTCTCTTTTCGGGAAAAAGAGACCGAAAAAGAGACCTCAACGGTAGGTCAGTAAAATGCAGGTCACTTTTTTAAAGACACCTCATGAGGTCGCCAAACGGAGACCTCACGAGGTCACCAACAAATTATCAGATTTTTTTAAAAAAAAGAGACCTCGTGAGGTCACTATTGTATTATTTAATTTAATTTTATATTTTTTATATAGAGACCTCATGAGGTCACTATTTTATTATATTATTTAATTTTATATATTAATAAAGAGACCTCATTAGGTTGCTAAGATATTATTTAATTTAATTTTATATTATTTTAAAAAGGAGACCTCATGGGGTCTCTTTTCTGCATTTATTTTTTAGCGACCTCGTGAGGTCTCTATAATGAAATTTATGGAAACTATAATGCAAAAAAGAGACCTCATGAGGTCTCTATAATGAAATATCTGGAAAAATTAATGCAAAAAAGAGACCTCATTAGGTCTCTTTTCTGCATTTATAAAATAGAAAATGTTAAATAGAGACCTCATGAGGTCTCTATAATGAAATATCTGGAAAAATTAATGCAAAAAAGAGACCTCATGAGGTCTCTTTTTCCAGCAAAAAACTGGCAGCTAATTGTTATTTCTGCGGCTTCTCATCACCTGTCATTTTAATTCAGTACCCAAATCAAGCTCAAAGAGCTTCCAAAAATCAATTGAAGCAATACATTTACTAAATATTCTCTTATCAACTCAATTGCAACTCAATTCAACATAATTATATATTAAACAAAAACCATGATATCCATAAGTTATATAGTACATTGCAACGTTATCATGTATTCACAAAACAAATAATTCCCATCACAAAATTATAAAGTTAACAAAATGATCCATAAGTTAACTATCACAAGTCTAAACTTCACTAATGTGGTAGTGTGTTTGCCACATAATCATCACTTTCTTCATCACTACTAGACTCATGTGTCATATTTCTTTGTTGATCATACATTGGATATTGAGTAGGTTGAGATTGAGGAGGTCGAGGAGGGAAAGTGACATCACCAGAACAAGGGGGAACCCCTCCTGAAGCAAGTAATGCATCGAATTGAGCCTTAAGACCCGCAAACTGTAATTCCAACCGCCTTTCCCTAGCCCGTGATTCTTCGGCTTGGCTAGATAGCTCAACAATCTTTTTCTCCATAGCCAAATTTTTCTTCATCGATTCATCATGATTTGAACTATTTAGGCCTTCAAACTCAGAAGAAAATTCACGAAAGGTTTTATGCGGCATTCCATATGCATACCCATATCTACTCGGCCCACAAGTCAAGTCTAACCAAACTCTCTCATCCTGTTCTTGAGTAAGTTGCACTCGATTTTCTTCCAGCAGAGTTTGTTGTAAATCCTCCAAAGCTTGAAGATATCGATTCTAAATTGAATGTTATCATATGAGAATATAAATTTAGAAAATAAGTAATTATTTTTTAAAATTAGAGGCTTACATAGGTCACTTCAGCTCGCGGTTCAACCTACACGTCTGGATCTTCAGGATTTTTCTTCTTTCTAATGTGTGTTGCCTTAAATGCCACAGCTTGAGTTACCGGTCTTCCTAGTTCCTTTTCCTACATGAAATAATAAAGTTATAATCAAGAGTAATTAAATATTAATACATAAAATATATAAACACAAAGAAAAATGATACACACCAATTTCCTCCTCACACTTCCTTGACTTTGAGCCCCACTTGTGTGTAGAGAACCACCCTTAGTAGATGATCTTGCCTTTTTACCGATCTCACTCACCTGCTTAAATCTTGGATCATATTTCCAATGCACAAGTAATTTTGCCCAATCCTCCGGTAGAACCCAGCTAGGTTTGTTATTATCTCTACGAGCTTTATTAAACAAACTAGCAAGAGTATGCGTAGCTTTCTTGTGAAAGTTTGCACAAATTTTGGCCTCATGTTCCGGACGCCAAGCACATTTTTTCTACAATCAAAGCATAAATTATTTTATTTGATAAGTATTAATGAATACAAGTATTTTAATAGTGTTAAACAAATAAATTCAAACATACCCTGAACTCCAAAAATATTTGTCTCTTGAGATTGCTAGGGAACTTGCCCCATGTAGGATAAGCATCTCTATAGAGTTCTTTGATTGCCTGAGAAATGATCCCCACAGCATCATCTGGATTGAAACTGTAATACAAAGTTTTAACATTTACAAGTTAAAACAAATAGAATTAAATCATATAATAATAAACATACCATATTTTTTAAAAAAAACTTACGTGTAGCCTTCAGGCTCAATGACAAGTCTATTATGCATGTCCCTCATGCCAACTTGTGTATTGTCATGACCAGGTGTATCTGACTGATTTGTGGTAGGAGTGTTAGGCTCAGAACTATTACCTTGAATGCGAAGACTCGACATCATAAGTTGTGAAGCAGATGATGATGATGGCTGTGAGTCTGCAGGGTTGTGAGTATTAGTGCGAGAGACACTAGACGTTGGTCGATTCTCCTCTGGAGGCAAAACATTGTATCCATGTGGGGTAGCATTCCCTGATGTGGTCATCATCAAAGGTACCTGAGGGGGCGGCTGACTATATTCCAGTGGTGGATGCATATAGGTCGAAGGAGGATTAATATGTGGAGGCACGGTCGGCCTAGAATACCAATGTGGCGGAGTGTCTTTTGGTGGGAGAGATGTTGTGTTGTCTGATCTTATATGTATACCTATTTGTTGTCTACTAACGATACCTTCTTTTTTTTTTTTCTTTTTGGGGCCATTATCAATATCTTTATTCTTACATTTACCTGTCATCTAATTAGTAACAAAAACATTCAAGTCAAAGGTTGTTAGATATTGAAGATATGAGAGACAAACATCATCCAGTAGCTTATCTAGCAGTTCATCACTTTTAAAATAAAATAAAGCCACAACCACAAGTACAAAATAATATGGAAAACAACATCCAACAAAAGGCACACGAGAACATATGAAGTTGAACTTATTGAAATTAAAACAAAAGGCACACGAGGATAGATTAATAAATTACTCTATGTATCGTTAATAAATCTATAAAGCACTCAATACGGAGATATAATGGTAATTACTAATCCTCCTCGTTCTCATCCTCATCCTCGTCCTCATTATCATTCTCATCCTCATCCTCGTCCTCATATTCATCTTCATCCTCATCATCATACTCATACTCATCCTCATGAATTGTTGCATTTGCCCCTTCATTTGTTATTTCTTCCATATCAACCTCTTCTAATATGTGTTCAGGATGCTCTAAATCATTTTCTAATTCAATATCGACGGTGTGGTGAACAGTTGACGAATCATCATTTTGGTATGCAACATCCAACACGTTTTCAACTTCCACACGGCCCATGGGTTTGGTTTTAATAACCACCCACCAATCAGCTTTATCTGGACGCAAGGGATAAGGAACATAGTACACTTGCTTAACATTTTGTGCAATAATAAAAGGATCATAAACTTCATATTCCCTTGTGTGCTTTACTTCAATGATATTATATTATTTGATTTCTCTCGTACCTCTTTTTGGAGTTGGATCAAACCACTTGCATCTAAACAATATAATTTTTTTTGTAGGCCAACCGGAATACTCCATTTCCAAAACCTCATTGAGTACCCCATAATTATCAACTCCATCTAGATTTCCATCACCACCTTTTACCCAAACTCCACTATTGTTAGTTTTTTTATATTTGGAGTATTCTTCAGTAGTGAATTTAAAACCATTAACAACATACTTATTCATTGAATAAGTCTTGATGGGTCCCCAAGAAATGTCCTTCAAAAATTGGTCAAATTGACCATTTTTTGTGTCATAAATCTATAAATATTTAAAAAGTAAGAAATTAGCATCAATGAAATATAAATTTATTTAATAATAATAGTATTATGAAAATATTATAAGGCTTACTTAATCTTGAAACCACTTTGAGAAATTCTCAAATACTCTTTCATTGCCATATAAATGCACAAAGTAACTGTCAAACAAGATGGATATTGAGTTAATTGTTTTGTCTTGTAATTACATATTTTAGTGAGAACCCAGAAACTTACTCAACAAATGGTTTAACTTGTGGGCAATTCAATAAGACATGTGTAGATGCAGACTGCAACTCAATGGCACTAAGATTCCTCCTTGTGCGTTTTTTTGAACCTTTGCCTGGTTGATTGAAGATTGATAGTGGCTTCATAGTCTCACCACCATCGTCATGGCAATTGGGTCTATTTTGAAAGCATGACACAATTCTTTTAAAGTAATAAGAACCAAAATTAGTTATCTCCCTACCAAGATGGAATTGAACCATTGAGCCTTCAACTCTATGATTTTGTTTCATGCCCCGTTTAGACTTTCCAATAGTCCTACATTATACATTGTTATCATTGATTTAAACAACATATTAATATAAAAATATTAATAGTTAAATATTTACCTCTCAAAAGGATACATCCATCTATATTGAACCGGACCTCCAAGGCGTGCTTCATGCACTAGATGTACAGGAAGATGCTCCATCACATCGAAAAATCCAGGTGGAAGAATCTTCTCCAATTTATTCGTAATTACAGGAATATTCTGATCCATCTGAACTAGGTTGTCTTCCCTTAACGTATTAGAACACAAGTCCTTGAAGAACAAACTGATTTCAGTCATAGGTTTCCAAATTCTATCAGGCAAGCCACTAAATGCAACGGGGAGTAATGTTTCCATGAAGACATGACAATCATGACTTTTCATACAATGTAATTTTCCATGCTCCATATCAACACATTTTCCTAAATTTGAAGCATGTCCAGCAGGCATCTTAAGTTGCTCGACCCATTCACAAATTTTACGCTTTTGATCCCTTGTAAATGAATAACTAGCCTTAGGCTTGAAGAACTTGTTGTTCTGTTTCTCTTGCAACCATAACTCTTTTCGCCTGCAATATTCAGGTAAGTCCATTCTAGCTTTAACACTATCTTTTGTCTTGCCAGTGACATCCATTACTGTGTTAAATAAATTATCAAAGTAATTTTTTTCAATATGCATGACATCAAGATTATGTCGAAGAAGATTGTCCTTCCAATACGGTAACTCCCAGAATATGCTTTGTTTTGTCCAGTTATGTGCAACACCATATCCATCAAATTTATAGGGTTGTTCTTTTGCGACCTTNCTGAATGCATTTTTCATACTCCTAAACTCATGATCCATTGGCAAGAACTGTCGATGACAGTCAAACCAAGAATTTTTACGACCATGTTTCAAAGTGAATGATTTAGTATTTTCCATACAATGAGGACAAGCTAAATTTTCCGCTGTCATCCACCCTGACAACATTCCATATGCTGGAAAATCATTAATAGTCCACATTAAGGCAGCCCGCAAATTAAAATTCTGCTTAAGAGACACATCAAATGTTTCAACCCCTTGAACCCACAATTGTTTCAACTCATCAATCAAAGGTTGCAAGTATACATCAATCAATACTTTTGGATTCCGAGGGCCAGGAATGACACAATTGAGAAATATATATGGACTGGTCATACACATCTCGGGTGGAAGATTATATGGTGTTACAAATACAGGCCAACAAGAATATGGTGCAGCAGAAACAGAATGTGGCGTGAATCCATCTGAACATAAACCCAATCTAATGTTACGTGGTTCAGCTGCAAATTGTGGATATGTTCTATCAAAATGCTTCCAAGCCTCTCCATCGGATGGATGACACATAACTCCAGGTGGTCCTTTATGTTTATGGTGCCATCTCATATGAGGAGCAGATCTATTACACGCATACAACCTCTTTAACCTTGGTATAAGAGGTAAGTAATGCATCGCCTTAATATGAACTTTCTTCCCACTAGCTGTCTGCTTATAACGACATTTTCCACAAAACTTACACGATTCTAGATCAATATCATCCTTATAGTATAACATGCAACCATTTTCACAACAATGAATTCTCATCGATGACATTCCTAACTTTGATACCAACCTCTTTGCCTTATAGAAATTATCAGGTATCTCTAGATTTGGGTCAACTAAATCATGAATAAGGTCAATCACAGAGTCCATTGCCCCTTGAGGTACATTCCAATCTGATTTGATACTTAATAATCTAACCGCAATAGACAACTGTGAGTGTGGACAACCCTCATATAAAGGCCGTCTAGCAGATTCCAATTTTTCAAAGAAAATTTTACATTCAGCATTAGGAGCTTTTTCACCTTGATTAACAAAATCAAAATCAGAATGCACACCAAAAGCATCTTGAACCATGTCATCAATTCTACAGTTTTGTGCATTAGAACTCACATTGCTACTACTTTCACCAGCAACATAATGTTGGAATACATCAAAGTTATTATCAATTTCTCCATGACTAGTCCACACAGTGTATTCTTTTTTAAACCCATTTCGATAGATATGAAGCTCAACAGCATCTGGTTTTTCATAATTCAAACATTGACATTTATTACAAGGACACTTAATCATACCACTACGTTGAAAAGGATCTAATGTCTTTGCATACTCCACAAAACCAATGACACCTTCTACAAATTCAGGTCTTAGCCCCATTCGACCAAAATTAGTCATATTATACATCCAACTACGATCCATCTACATAAGAATCATAAATTAAATTTGTCAAGCACTAACACAATAGTTACAAATTTAACTTATTAACCAACTTAACAAATTTCTAAGTCTAATTAGTCTAGTTTTAACTAAATTCTAATACTATAGTAACAAGTTTAACTTATTAACTAACTTAACAAATTTCTAAGTTTAATTAGTTTAGTTTAACTTAATACTAACACGATAGTTACAAACTTAAAGCTAAGTGTCAACACTAGATGGACACAAATTGATTTTCAAAAGAAAATCAATTTTGTCATCAATAGGATCAACTAGTGTTGGTACTTATGCTTAACAAATAATTATTTCTAAAATTTAAAGCTAAGTGTCAACACTAGATGGACACAAATTTATTTTCAAAAGAAAATCAATTTTGTCATCAATAGGATCAACTAGTGTTGGTACTTATGCTTAACAAATAATTATTTCTAAAATTTAAAGCTAAGTGTCAACACTAGATGGACACAAATTGATTTTCAAAGAAAATCAATTTTGTCATCAATAGGATCAACTAGTGTTGGTTCTTAAGCTTAACAAATAATTATTTCTAAATTTAAAGCTAAGTGTGAACACTAGATGGACACAAATTGATTTTCAAAGAAAATCAATTTTGTCATCAATAGGATCAACTAGTGTTGGTTCTTAAGCTTAACAAATAATTATTTCTAAATTTAAAGCTAAGTGTCAACACTAGATGGACACAAATTGATTTTCAAAGAAAATCAATTTTGTCATCAATAGGATCAACTAGTGTTGGTTCTTAAGCTTAACAAATAATTATTTCTAAATTTAAAGCTAAGTGTGAACACTAGATGGACACAAATTGATTTTCAAAGAAAATCAATTTTGTCATCAATAGGATCAACTAGTGTTGGTTCTTAAGCTTAACAAATAATTATTTCTAAATTTAAAGCTAAGTGTCAACACTAGATGGACACAAATTGATTTTCAAAGAAAATCAATTTTGTCATCAATAGGATCAACTAGTGTTGGTTCTTAAGCTTAACAAATAATTATTTCTAAATTTAAAGCTAAGTGTGAACACTAGATGGACACAAATTGATTTTCAAAGAAAATCAATTTTGTCATCAATAGGATCAACTAGTGTTGGTTCTTAAGCTTAACAAATAATTATTTCTAAATTTAAAGCTAAGTGTCAACACTAGATGGACACAAATTGATTTTCAAAGAAAATCAATTTTGTCATCTATAGGATCAACTAGTGTTGGTACTTATGCTTAAACAATATATTATTTCTAAATTTAAAGGTAAGTGTCAACACTAGATGGACACAAATTGATTTTAAAGAAAAATCAATTTTTTCATCAATAGGATCAACTAGTGTTGGTACTTAAGCTTAACAAACAAATTTTTCAGTAATTGGAGCAACTTGAAAACCATATCTCAAATTCATAACTGAATGTTAACTTCAAACTCAAGAACACAAAAAGGGGCAGTACCAGAATGTGAAATCAATTGAAAACCAACAACAGAGCTGGAACCATCTCTCTCAGGACCCAAAAGAAGCCCTTCTGACACTTTCTTATTTTCAGCAATTGATGAACCATCTGAAACTAAACTTGTAACACACAAAGATTGAACCTTTTTGTTTCTTCGTCCCTTCAATAACCAAGAAAATCCCAAACCCACTTGTCTTTCTACCCTCAAGAAAAAAGTTAACACTAGAACTAACTTATTTTCAAAGAACTAGTTTGTTCAAAAAATTTAACTGGAGTCAAAGGGATGGGAACGCTGCTGCTGAGGCCCGACTGCAAATGGCGGAGATGGAGGCGGCGTGACCTCCACCTGTTGAGGCCCGACTGCAAATGGCGGAGAGCTGGCGGCGGTGGAGATGGAGATGGAGAAGACGACGCCGGAGAGAGGAGATGACGGTGGAGATGGAGATGGAGAAGACGACGCCGGAGAGAGGAGACGGAGAAGATGACGGTGGAGAGGAATGATGAGAGAGAGAGGGACGATGACAGAGAGAGAGAGGGACGACGAGAAAGAGAGAGGGAAGAAAGAGATAGCTATTTTAATTTTGGCTAGGTTTTTTGTTTTGTTTAAGAGACCTCATGAGGTCTCTTATTTTTTAACTCTTTAATTAAATTAAAATTATTATTTTTAATTTAACAAGTATAGACCTCGTGAAGTCTCTAATTTTATGAGGATTAGATTAAAAATTTAAAATTTTTAAATAAGTCAGGTAAAAAAAATTCATTAAATTGACCTTACGAGGTCTCTCCTATATTAAAAAAAATTAAAAGATATTAATTCAAATAGCGACCTCATGAGGTCTCTTATTATAGACCTATTTTTGAGGTCTCCTTTTCTAGGTCTCTTTTTGGCCTTTTTTTAGTAGTGTAAGTAATATATTTTCAAAAAAGAATATATCTCTTAAATATTTAATTTAATATTATTTATAATTACATTGTGACATTCAATAACTAGACATGTAATTACACTGTGAAAATCAAACAGGTCAATGTAATTACTAAACTCTGTTATTACTAGGCTGGTAATTACTATCCCAGTAATTACACCTATTCCAATTAGCAGGCGGCTTTCCAGACATACTGAAGAAACCTTATCCCTAGAACAAGAACCAGGTTCTTGTAAGTTGGTTTTAAGACAGAACACAAACACTTGTTAAATTAAAAACCTTCCTCAATCAAGGAAGGAAAAACCTCGTTTTATTAATTCAACTAGATGATTTTATGATTACAACTCAATAATCAATAACTTCACCTCTACACAACTCTCGATTAACTATAATCGACTACCTCTACTATCCAAAAGGCCAAACCCACCTTTTGTTACAAACCTCACCAAAACTCAACTTCTACAAGAAGCCAAACCCACTTCTTGTACAAAGAAACGTAACTAATCAACTCAACAATGAATCAAGAAAATAGTTTTGCACGTTCAAGACTTTCTAACTCAAGAACTTCTTGAACTTAGCAACACTATCGATCTTCAAGGCTTTTACTGAATGTCTCTCGCTTTTCTCTCAATGTAAAAGTTGTGCCTTCCTCTTCTGCGTTTGATCTCTTTTTATAGAGACTTCTCCTACCTTCTTTGTGCCTTGAATCCTTATCAAATAAGGTAAGGAAATCGTAATTGTAGTTAAACAAGGAGTACTGATTTTACCTTTTATTGTACAATCCTTTCTCTATACAACTTCCTTACTTAATAAAATATATTAAGGTTTCCTTATTTGTATCAACTTGTATTTTCAGCATCTTTAGCACTTGTACATTTAATTGTTTAATTTTGGCTGCGACAATTAATTCTGATAGCTGCTTGTTACGTCAAATCTGGCAAACTCCTTTATCCATATATTTGCATTTCTTGTCTATCATCAAAACACTAATGTGATTGTCTTTGTAGAATTATAGAATTATCATATACTATCATATTCCCCCTTTTTGATGAAGACAAACCTGTGTGATGCAACATATAATAATCTTCCCCCTTTTGACAAATCAAAAAGAGTCCAATAACCGCTAAACAAAACCAGATAACATCCACAGCAACAATAGAAGCTCAGCCAGTTGAGCAAAAAAAAATGTTCTAGCAACACAAAGAGAAATATCAACACAGAGTTAATAAATCAAAAAGAACCAGGTGCAAACAAGATGCTTTTCAAGTTGAAGATTGGCTAGGCTTGGTGGAGGCAGAAGCAAGCATATCAAGTACTCTATCAACCCATGCATTGTTAGCAAGTTGCTGCTGCACCAACTGATCTTTCAACCTATGAATCTCAGCATTTGAAGTATGAAGTTCAGCACGCAAATTCTTGTTTTCCAATTCAAGAGTGGCATATTTTTCTTCTGCCACTTTGAGTTCCCTGAGTAATTGAGCAACAGGACCAGATGAACGTGGAGAAGCATTAGCAACCTGCTCCGATACCATGGGAATGCCACAATCAGCAAGAATAGCTTGAGTAAACATATCTGCACGAGTCAAAACCCTTCCTTCTCCCAGTGGTACATCAAACGCATTAAACACTCTTGTAAAAAGATTCCCAAATGCTAATTGATGAGAACCAAGTTGAGGATCAACGATTCTAGCAAAGTGTTTGATGATCAGTGTGGGCCAGTCAATACGCTCTTTACATTCAAAAGAATTCATAAGTACCATGTCCCTTATAGAAGCAATGTGACGTTGGTGACACCTGGGTAATATTCCTTTGTGTACTATTTCAAAAAGAAGCTTATGAACTGATCCCATGATACCTTTTAACACAGTCTGTGCCCTAGAAGTGACTCTTCCTTGAGAAAACTTGGCTGGAAGACTAGAGTGTTAATAATAAACCCAATGATAATCAGTAATACCCACATATGGTATGTGTAAAATTTCTCCAAGCTTAGTTGCATAAAAAACAATCTCAACTCCCTTCACACTAGAATATACCACATCCCCTTCCAAGATCTTTAAATTTGTGTAGAAATCTACTACTTCTTCTTCATAAATCAGATTAGGTTCAAGAAATAGCTCCTCCCACCCCTGAAATCGTAGTAATTCACAGACCTGCTTGACTATGTGATACGCTCAAACCTACTTCTCAAATAAGAAGTAAAGCGGTCGTGTAAAGTAAATAACCCAACTAGTGAGGTAAGGATCGTTCCCACGAGGAAAATAGTCTAGACTTAACTTCAACCTGTTATTACTATTGTTTGGTCAATGACTTCCTTGGAAAGTAAAAACAATAAAAGGGGGGTTTCTATTCCTAAATGAGTGAAAATAACTAACAAAATTGAAAGAGACACTTAACAGCTTTGAATGTTGGAGTTTAATCAATTAATCAAAATAACTAGGGTTTACGTGTTCCCCACAGGTTCATAACTTGATAATTCTAACTATAACAATTCTTTCCTAGTATCTTGCATGCAAAGTGATAAGTTATGTATTTCTAAATCCTTGGTCCGGCATCTAGAAAAT
>NC_028637.1:47654397-47656601 GCF_001406875.1 Solanum pennellii
GGAGCTAGACGCCCCAGCCGCTAACTCTAATGCTCTCATCTGGTGCGCCTCCTCCTCAGCAAGTGAGCCTCTCCTCGCAGCCTCTATCTCTCGGCGTTCCTTCTTCCGTGCTCGCGCCTCGTCCTCTGCTCGACCCCTACGCCTCTTGGCATTCTCTCGAGGGGGAGGTGGTGGAATTTCTGAAGTATCAAAAAGGGCCGCCAACACTGTGTCCTCAGCAGGATCGACAGAAGGGGCCTCAGACTCCGGCACCCTAGCCTCTAAGATCGTGTCGATATCTACACGAAGACTGTCGACTGCAGCCTGAAGAGTCGACACATCCACCGGAGGGGCTGGTCGGGCTAGCACCCTCAACTCAAAGGGTCCAAGCGCTGGTTAACCTCAGCGATCTTCCGCTCTGTAAACTGGACCATTTACCTTTCTAGGCGCTCTTCGGACTCAGTAATAGACTTCTGCATCCACGGCTGAATATGATGCAGAAGTGTGGCCATTTGGGCCTCTAGTTTTTAGACCCTAGCAAGTGGGACCAGTGCCGGTAGAGGGGCTGTGCGAGAGGAGCTCGGGGCAGTGCTACTACCCGGGATAGACTCGATCGGGGTAGTGTCAATGGACGCCGCCTGTGTAGCTGTGCAGGCCTAGGCTACCGTATCAGCAAGATCATCAGCAAGTGGGGGCAGCTCTGGATGGGGCCCTCTGCGTGGATCCAACTCATTGGCCTCGTCTCTGATGAGGCCGACGTCAACAGTGCCCTGCGGGGTCTTAAGCTGATCTACGTGCCATATGGGCACACCTGCGGACCTGCAGAGAGCAAAGATCATGCACGGGAAAGGGTATGTAGTAGTGACCTTGAATGCCTCTCGTGCATGACTGCCTGTAGAAACCATGCGAAGTCCACCTCGAACCCGGCTATCATCACTGCCATCAACACTGCTCGATCCCAGGTAACGATATTATCTGCAGCTGTGGGGGAAAGGCAGTGATGGACAAGCAGCCACAAGAACTTCGCCGTGAAAGTGAGGTTGGCCTTTTTGATGGCCCCCTTTGGCTCAGTCACCCAATTTGCACCCTCTCCATCAACTGACAGGTGCAGGGCCATCCACCTCTTGGTGGTCTCTCTCAGTGATGGCTCGCGCAAGAACTGGCCATCTTTAACTATCTGCCAGCGGTAGTCAAAATCGGCAGTGAGGGGGGTCTGAGTAGCATCAACACTCTCGCTGTATAGAAACCGGCGGATGGCTGGCAGGGAAATGTCAACCTGTACGCCCCGTACTTGGACCTGCTCCAGTGGGGCCTGTTTAGCGGGGGCAGCCCGTCTATCTATCTTTGATCGGAGATTCGCTACGTAAGATGCGTAGAACTCTCAGACCAATTCTTCACTGTATCGTCCCAACGGACGTGAGGAACGGACCCTACGACGGTCCGTCGTGGGTACGACGGTCCGTCATCGGGGTCTCGTTCTGAAAAACAGTGACAACTGAGGGTACCCCATGCATCCCCGATGAACCCACATGGTCTTGTAGTGTTTTGGACCTGCATTTGTCTATCCCAACTACCTAGGAAACTAGCAATGCAAAAGCACCTATGTCTAGGGTTGTCAACATGGCAAATTCGAACATTTTGAACCTAGGTTTAGACATAATCATATAAAGGAAACAACATACGACGAAGAACTAAGCTAATACTAACTAATAAAAAAAATGCAAGATAAATGAGTAGAAATTCGAGACACATACCATAGAAATGGAGAAAACAACTGGACAAGTACTCGGTGGCTAGGTAAACACCCACAGTAGCAACTCCGACTAGTAGATTAACACTTTTAGGGCTTTGGAGAATTTTGGGGGAACAATGATCGAGGGGGAGAATATGGAAGTTGAAAAGAGAGGGAAGTGGGAGGAATAATGAATGAATGGGGTGAAATGAAGGGTTGGGGGGTTTAAACGGTCTAATTTTGAAAAAGACTCCAGCAGGGTCGGTTCGGGTACGACTCATTAATCACGCGACGATTCCCTGACGACGGTCCGTCTCAGTTGTGACGACCCGTCGTTGAGTCCGTCGTGTGTGCCCTAGTTTGAAACTAACAGAAAAAACGTACCTGGTATGACGGAGGCATACGACGGTTCGTCGCAGGCGCAACGGTCCGTCGATATATCCGTCAGTGACTGCTGCAGAGTAGTTTTCTGCAGAATTTCCTGGTGATGTGC
>NC_028637.1:47660639-47670039 GCF_001406875.1 Solanum pennellii
CTAATTAAACAAGGACTCTATTTGCTGGAAATCTGCCAAAATGCGGCTGGGTCGACGGACCACGCGACAGACCGTCATGGTCACAACGGACCGTCATGGACTCCGTTGTCCCATGCTTGTGCAATTTCTTCTGCTGCTCTCTTCATTACCCTCGACGGCAAGTATGACGGACCGTCATAGGCACAACGGTCCGTCGAGGGTCTTCGTTCCAAAACACTTCAACTCTTGGAATATGGGTACTGGGATTACTTCTCTGAACTTCATGACGAACCTGCAGGACGGACCGTCATAGACTCGACGGACCGTCATGGACTCCGTAACCCCACACTTGGTCAGACTTCCCCATCTTCCTTCAGCAGCTGCACTACGCTGCCACCTATGGACCGTCACAGGCACGACGGACCGTCACAAGCTCCGTAGGTGGTCTCTTCTGCATTTTTTCGCTTAAAATCTCCGCATTCATCTTTGGACAGATTTCCTGCAAAACAAAGAGAAACTTATATAAAAATTAGCACAAAAAGGCTTTTGGACACACTAAACTTAAGGAAAAAGTATTAATAATATCGTGAAACCACGGTATATCACTATGTCCATTGATAGGATATCAGGGTGAAAAGTTCTACCCCTAAGCACTGTTTTAGTTTGAAAATACTTTTTCCTCCCAACTTTGAGAAATTTATCCACGTTTCTTTTTGCAGATTTTGACTTTGACTGAGGGGTTTCCGAAGTTTTAACCTCAGAGCAATCATCAGATTCAGAATCAAGAATCATTGGGGAAACAGATGAGTGAACATGAGACTTACCCAGACGACGACGCTTCACTGGATGTCGCACCACCAGTTGGTTTGACTACATTCGCACTCGGAATTACTGGTCTATGCGGACGAACTTGTTTGACTGCAATGTGTTTTCGTGGCCGTCTTGGTTTTTGAGGGTGAAGTGTGCTGAGAAGAATATCATTAGTGTTTAGTGAATGTGAGGATGGTGGTAGAGGGGAGGTAGATAGGTTTTGAGGAGTGGGCTTCTGTGATAGAGAAGAAAAGGGGTTTTTAGTGGTAGTGGTAATGGGTGTTTCTGGGACAGGTGGTGGTGGTGATTCTGTGACTGGTGGTGGTGGTGATTCTGTGACAGGTGGTGATGGTGATGTGGGCTGATCTGATTTTGGGGAAGAGGTGGAGGTAGACGGTTTGTTAGTGGGTTGATTTTCTTCCCCCTGAGCAGATACTGTATAAATGGAGGGATTTTCTTCCTTTGAGAAGGTGATGTATCAGTGGAGGGATTCTCTTCCCCCTGAGAAGGTGTATTGTCAGATGAATTTTCATCATCTGAGTAAGCAACAAGAGGATTAAGCATGGTGACGAGAGGAAATTTTCTTAAAATGGAAGAAGAGAAGGAGTTGGTTGCTTTGTTGGAGGAAGTGCTCTATTGGGAACGGTTTTGGTGTTATCTTCGAGGGGTTTTAGTAATTATGAGTGATTGACATTGAAGGGACGTGTGCATTGACAGTTGCACCTGCTTTTCAGAGGAGTGACATATGAGAGAAAGAGAAATAGTTCCCCCCCCCCTTTTTTTTTTAAAAAAAAATTAAATGCTGATTTTTCGTGCTTAGGGTAAAGCAATTTCAAAACAACTAGACTAGACCTGGTTCTTATATACTTGATCCTCAGTTTTGCAGAATGTCATTACTATGTTCCCCTTCTCAACATTATCACGAAGGAAGTGATGCATAATATCTATGTGTTTGGTACGTTTGTGTTGAACCGGGTTTTTGGCCATGTTCATAGCACTGGTATTATCACAAAGAATGGGAATACAACCGGTTTTTATACCAAAATCTTTAAGCTGTTGTTTTATCTAAGGAAGTTGGGCACAACAAGAAGCAGATGCCACATACTCAGCATCAGCAGTGGATAAAGCAACCGAATTTTGTTTTCTAGTTACCCAGGATATAAGACATGGTCCTAAGAAGTGTGCCATTCCAGAGGTGCTTTTTCTATCTACCATATGTCCTGCATAGTCTGCATCAGCAAATCCCTTTAGATTGAATGAGTCTCCAGTTGGATACCAGAGAATCAGGTTCATTGTGCCTTTTAGATATCGCAGGATTCTTTTGACAGCTTTTAGATGTGATTCCTTGGGACAGGACTGAAAACATGCACATAGACCAACATTGAACACTATATCAGGTCTACTGGCAGTAAGGTATAGGAGTGATCCAATCATACCTCTATATCTAGTGTCATTTACTGGTGAACCTGGTTCATCTTTATCAAGCTTTGTTGTTGTCCCAATGGGTGTGTCATTTGACTTAGCTTCATTCATATCATATTTCTTCACTAATTCCTTGATGTATTTTTGTTGATGAATTGAAGTGCCAGCTGGAGGTTGTTTAATTTGGAGTCCTAAAAAGAAGTTTAGTTCTCCCATCATACTCATCTCAAATTCACTATTCATTAGTTGAGCAAACTATACTCCAAGTGAGTCATTATTTCCTCCAAATATGATATCATCTACATATACTTGAACTATAAACAGATCTTCACCTTGTTTTCGGAGAAACAATGTATTATCAATTTTTCCTCTTGTGTATCCATGTGTGAAAAGAAAAGTGGACAATCGATCATACCATGCTCTAGGTGCTTGCTTTAGCCCATAGAGTGCTTTGTCTAGTTTGTATACATGATCAGGGTACTTGGTATTTTCAAAGCCAGGGGGTTGTTTCACATACACCTCTTCTTGTAGATAACCATTTAAAAAGGAACTTTTGACATCCATCTGATAGAGTTTAAACTCCATGTGAGCAGCGTGTGCGATCAATATTCTAATTGCTTCAATTTTTGCCAAATGGTGCAAAGGTTTCATCGTAGTCTATCCCTTCTTCTTGGTTATATCCCTGTACAACTAGACTAGCTTTGTTGCGTATGATTTGTCCTTGTTCATCAAGCTTATTTCTAAATACCCACCTTGTTCCTATTACTGTTCTGTTTTGAGATTTTGGAACCAGGTTCCATACTCTGCTTCTTTCAAGCTGATTAAGTTCTTCTTGCATAGCACTAATCCAATCAGAGTCTAATAGTGCTTCTTTTATATTTTTTGGCTCAATTAGGGATACATAGGCAGAAAAAGCGCACATGCTACGTAATTTGGATCTTGTTGAGATGCCTGAGTTAAGAGGAGTAAGAATGTTTTGTAAAGGATGAGAACTTTGATGCTTCCAGCAGTGAGTTTGGATGTTGACTGGCTCTTCAGATGCAGTAGGACCAGTTTCAGTAGCAGACTTATCCTCTGTTTCAAGTTTTTTCTGAGCGGATATGAATTCTTCTTCCCATATTTTTGGTTCTGATGACCTGGAGCAGGTTCGTTCATTTTGTTCATTCTTTGAATTTCCTTCAACTTCACTGTTATTTTCATTAAAGACAACACGAACACTTTCTTCTACATGGTTTGTTCTTTTATTAAGTACCTTGTAGGCTTTGATTTGTGAAAAATAACCCAGAAAAATTCCTTCATCACTTTTGGCATCAAATTTACCCAAGTTGTCTTTGTCATTGTTGTGTATGAAACATACACACCCAAATGCCCTAAGATGTCCTAAATTTGGTTTTCTTCCTTTTAGCAACTCATATGGTGTTTTTTTTAACACTGATCTGATCATGCATCTATTTATTAGATAGCACCCTGTGTTTACTGCTTCAGCCCAATAGGATTTTGGAAGTTTGCTTGAGATCAACATTGTTCTTGCGATATCTTCCAGTCTTCTATTTTTCCGCTCAACTACACCGTTTCTTTTGTTGTGGTGTTCTAGGTGCTGAAAAGTTATGCTCAATCCCGTTTGAAATACAAAATTGTAGGAATTGTGAGTTTTCAAACTCCAGCCCATGATCAGATCGGATGCTAATTATTTCTTTGTTGAATTTTTTCTGAACCAGCTTTGCAAAGATTTCAAACATAGTGAATGTTTCATCCTTTGTTGCAAGAAACAGTGTCCAAGTGAATCTTGAACAATCATCGACTATTACAAACACATATCTTTTCCCACCTCTGCTTTGTACACGCATTGGTCCACACAAATCCATGTGAAGCAGTTCTAGTGGCTTGGTAGTACTGACTGTCGACTTTGGTTTGAATGATGATCTCACCTATTTTCCTTGAATGTAGGTTCCACATACTTTGTTGTTACTGAAACTTTTGGTTGACAATCCCCTAACCAGGTCCTTAGATATGAGTTTATTTATTGTTGTCATGCATATGTGTCCCATTCTTTTGTGCCAAAGCATGGAGCAATCAGAAACTGCACTTAGGCATTTAAGAGTATCTTCCGTAGAATCAACAATCTTGGCTTTGTACACATTCTTGTGTCTTTTTCCTAGTAGAACCAGGTTCCCAGTTACTGAATTTGTCACTCTGCATTCTTTTTCTGTAAAGAGTACATTGTTTCCTCTATCACATATTTGAGATACACTCAATAGATTATGTTGTAGGCCATTCACATAGTATACGTTTTCAATTGCATGAGTATTCATAGACCCAACCTTTCCAATTCCCTGAATTTCCCCACTTTTTCCATTACCAAAGGCGACGTTTCCTCCTTTGAAGTTTTTGAGTGAGAGAAAGCTACTCTTATCTCCAGTCATGTGTCTGGAACATGCACTATCCAAGTACCATTGTTGTTGCTTCCTTCTCACTAATCCCAGCAGTTAATTTCGGGGGTTAGATTTTGGTACCCAGATCCACTTTGATTTTTGCTTTAAAAATGGATGAATAAGATTTTTTCTGGCCCATCTGGGAAGAGATTTGACTGTAGGGATTTGTTTTTGTTCATTGGTTTTCTCATTATGAGGTTTTCTTAGAGAGTTTAAATTTTTGTTATGAGCAATCAATTTTCTTCGACAATCGTAACTTTTATGCCCTACCAGCCCACAGTGCATGCATAAACAATCTATGTTGGGATTTGTTACTTGAGGACTAGTTTTATCAAAACCCATCCCATGTCTCTCAGAAGTACGATTCTTGTGAATGTTGTCAAGCAATATGGAGGACCTGGTCCATCTCATTCCATTCTCAGCTTCAGTTTTAGTCACAAGAAGTTCTTTGGTTAGCTCTTCATTCCTTTTAGTTACCAAGTCTAGGTTTTTACTTAGCTCAGTGTTTTTGGATAATAAATGAAGATTTTGTTTTTCAAGCTTCTTGTTTTCTTCTCTTAATGATGCATAGTCTTCCATTATCAATTCTCTTTTTGAGTATATTGTTTTATATGCATCGATGACGGTGTAGAGTAAAAATTCTAGCTCCCTTTTTGAGTATGAGTTTAAATTGTCTTGTATGTGATGAAGACTAACCTTTTCATTCGTACCTTCTTCTTCTTTGTCCTCTTCAGAATCTGATCCAGCCATGTGTGCTAATATAGTTTCTTGGGATCTACAGGTTTCCTTTTCTTCCTTGGTTTCCACTGCTACTAGGGCAAGAAAGTCATAATCATCTTCTTGTTCTAGTGCAAGAAGAGATTTGTTTTCTGTCTCATCATCCTCAAATTCTTCATCAGATGAATTCCCCATTGCTGCAAAGGCCTTTTTCATTGAGATATCTGCCTCTTGAGTTGTCATTCTTCTGTTTGAAGGAACAAACTTATCTTTCTTAATGTCTTTTACCTTCTCAGAGTTTGTCTTTTTCTTCTCTAAAGCCCAAAGTGGACAGAATTTGATAAAGTGATTTGGACTTCCACACTTATGACAAACCTGGTCTTTAGTGTTTTCATTGGATTTTGAGGAGTTCTCTTTTGGAATGTTTGTCCTCTTTTCAGCATTCTGGTGAACCTTTTGGTTATAAGGGCGATATTCTCATCCTCAAAATCATCTGATACAGTTGCCTTCAGAACCAGGTTCATTTCCTTTCTCTTTCCTCCGATTTCTTTTTCTTGGTTTTTCTTGAGTTCATATGTGATGAGGTTACCAATTAACTCATCCATGGCAAGTGCATCTAGGTCGCGGGCTTCAGTGATAGCCTCAACTTTGCTTTCCCAAGTTTCAGGAAGGACACTGAAGAGTTTCCTTACTGCCTTTCCATTGGGAACTATCTCTCCAAAGGAATACATCTCATTGATGATTGAAGTGAACCTGGTATGCATATCCTGTATACTCTTTCCTTCTGCCTTTCTGAATAGTTCATATTGTCTGTTTAAGTTATCAATTTTGGACTTCTTGACTTGCGTTGTTCCTTCATGAGCGGTTTGTAGTTTCCCATATGGCTTTGGCATCTTGACAAGACGAGATTCGATTGTATTCGTCTGGTGCTATGCCACAGATCAGAATTTTCTTGGCTTTGGCATTGTTTTGGATTGCAAGCTTGTCTTCAGCATTCCATTCTTTTCTTTCCTTTGGGATTTTGGTGATTCCATGAGTTGCAATTTTCATAGGTATAGTTGGTCCATCTAGAATGACTCCCCATAGATCAGGATTTTCGCCAATAAGATGATCCATCATACGATTTTTCCACCATCCATAGTATTTGCCATTGAATAGTGGTGGTCGTGTTTGTGAAGCTCCCTCTTGTGGGGTAGGTGGTGCTGTCATTGAGTCTTTTCAAGGTGTGAATCTTTTATCAAAAAGACCTGCTCTGATACCAATTGAAGAATTCTTACCCCTAGAACAAGAACCAGGTTCTTGTAAGTTGGTTTTAAGACAGAACACAAACACTTGTTAAATTAAAAACCTTCCTCAATCAAGGAAGGAAAAACCTCATTTTATTAATTCAACTAGATGATTTTATGATTACAACTCAATAATCAATAACTTCACCTCTACAACAACTCTCGATTAACTATAATCGACTACCTCTACTCTCCAAAAGGCCAAACCCACCTTTTGTTACAAACCTCACCAAAACTCAACTCTACAAGAAGCCAAACCTACTTCTTGTACAAAGAAACGTAACTAATCAACTCAACAATGAATTAAGAAAATAGTTTTGCACGTTCAAGACTTTCTAACTCAAGAACTTCTTGAACTTAGCAACACTATCGATCTTCAAGGCTTTTACTGAACGTCTCTCGCTTTTCTCTCAATGTAAAAGTCGTGCCTTCCTCTTCTGCGTTTGATCTCTTTTTATAGAGACTTTTCCTGCCATCTTCGTGCCTTGAATCCTTACCAAATAAGGTAAGGAAATTGTAATTGTAGTTAAACAAGGAGTACTGATTTTACCTTTTATTGTACAATCCTTTCTCTGTACAACTTCCTTACTTAATAAAATATATTAAGGTTTCCTTATTTGTATCAACTTGTATTTTCAGCATCTTTAGCACTTGTATATTTAATTGTTTAATTTTGGCTGCGACAATTAATTCTGATAGCTGCTTGTTACGTCAAATCTGGCAAACTCCTTTATCCATATATTTGCATTTCTTGTCTATCATCAAAACACTAATGTGATTGTCTTTGTATAATTATAGAATTATTATATTCTATCACATACCCTTAAGATCAATTGTTCTATAATTTTTTTAACTTTCAAATCTATCTATATGTCTCTTCCAATTCACTGTCTTTCTACATGGTAAGATCGATTTATGATTAATGTTTGTACGGATGTAGTTTCTGTTGGAAATTTTGAATTCAAATCTTTGGCGATTTTCTAACTGATATTTTATTAGTTTATTGTAAAAAAAATTTACTGGCATGTTCTACTTTAAGATGTCTCAAATTGAGAGGACTGATTAAAATATTATACGGAACTTTATTAATTTTAGTTTGATCGTAATTCTAAATTTCAAGACGGAGCCGGTTGGATTGAGATTTTTAGAATTTGTTTCATTTGTTATCTGAGAATATTAAGCTTTACTCTTTATTTGAGATGTTGAAAGTTTGAATTGAAGAAATTGGGGAACCACAAAATACGTTCGCTCTCATGCATGGTGGCGCCCAAAATATTTTTGCCTTTCTTCACTGGTTTTATACCTATTACTTCTAAATTTCCTTGAATGTTTGTACCTTTTTGCTTTAATTTTAGTTGTTTACTCTTTCAGATAATATCTCGCTAATCTCTCACTAGATATATACATGCATGTCATTATGCCTGAGATGCCCATCATCCCACTTAGTGCCTTTTCACCATTTTTTTCTTATTATTTGCTCTTTGAGTTTGAAACTCACTCTACTTCAGCCTAAGATACTTGCAATGTTGTAGAGGGTACAACTTTTTAAAGTGACTTCGTACTTCATCTTAGCGGAAATATGAAATTAAAGAACAAGGAAGAACAACAATATTTAATGTGGTCCGGTTTAAAATGATCCTACGTCCACCAAAAAAAACTGCACTAATATTTATTTCACTCTACAAAGAATACAAGTGAAACAGTACAAGAGAGAGAACATTAAATGACTTAAAAGGTGAGAAGGTAAATGAGAGAATGATTTGAAAATGAATTAAGAGCTACCTATTTATAGGAATGAATTCATCCTATTAATGTCATCCATGACATTACTACGTGTCAAAAATGTCAAGATTAAACACGTGAAATTATTTTATGGTTTACCTAAATTTCACCTACGAAGATACTATCTTGACTTTTATTTTGTAGTAATTATCTTAATGCCAAATATTGATGTCAGTTCATTTTCCATTGAGTTTAATTCCACAAGAACCAAACCAACTCTTTCGATCTCCACCTTGGTTTGTGTTCAAAGCATGCGTATAAACAACTCCGGCCAAAACTTTCAAGCTTACTGGGTAATCTCATTGTAAGAAACAAGAAGAATAAAACCTTTGTTGAACATACTAGATCCACCTAACAGTTGTTCTCTTAGAGTTGCATCAATTGATGCATACTCCCGCCAAGTCCTTGCAGTGTGAAAACATGGCAAGCGGGACTATTTTGGTCAACATATCTGTAACATTATCGTCCGTGATAACCTTCTCAACCTTGATAACTCTCTCTTTTATGATATCTCGAATAAAATTGTCACGACCCAAATTTTCAAGTCGTGATGGCACCTATGTTCCCAACCAATAGGTTAGCCAACCCAACATATTAACCCAACTAAACCAACAAATGAGTAAAAAAAAAAGACTAACACTTAGCAAGAATCTCCAACATTGAGTTCCTTAAAAGTATGAAATGCGGAAGCTAAAATATATCACTCCAAGAATTGGTGTCTTAAGTACAAGAGCTTCAAGAATACGATGCAAGTCTGAAACTAAAATGACAAATCTAACTTAAGGGATATCCTGTCTGAATACTGAATAACAGAATACGTAAAGATAGAGGGAGGTGTGGGCCACGGAACAGCCAAGCAGCTCACCACAACTCCAAGAACTTCAAGCCGGACTCAATTTGCTCCACGAGATGTGCTCCTGCTCGGAATCGAATCTGCACCACAAAGAGTGCAACAAGCGTAGTATGAGTACG
>NC_028637.1:47672430-47705044 GCF_001406875.1 Solanum pennellii
ACCTATCTCAATATATCAAACTTAAATCTAAATTTGATAATTAGCTTAAGCAGGTCACGTAATAACGACTGCAGACAAACAGAAGCGTTTCAACATGACCATCTGCAGGTCATTTATTTTTTAACATGCCAATGTTAAAGAATTTTATACAAAGGCCAATCATTGACACATGATTTCCAATGATTGTCAATGATTGGCAGGGTTGCCAATGATTGGCTTCATGATTGACAGCCACTTTTGCCTCCTGCCAATATAATAACTCCAAACTCCCTACGTGCTGCCATCCAAAATTTCAATTCCAAACCCCTTTTTTTTTTAATTTTTTTTCCATCAATTAGAATAATAATAACAAGAAATAAAATGATAAAATAAGATAAAAATCCACCCTTAAATCAATGTACACCATCAGAAAGCTGGTCATTAATGAAATTAAATACATCATGGGTTGATACTAAACAACGAGGAAATTTTTTGAAAGAATCTGCCGTTCTTTTTTTCTTTTATTTATAATTGATACAAATTGTTCTTCCCACTTTGATATTAACTATCCATGTAATAATATAATAATAACAACAAACAAATTACTCTAACAACATACCTTGGTAGAATTGAAAAGGGATGAGAAGTTCCTTGTTTTCGTTAGCAGAGGTTATTGTTTCTCCTCTCGTTCGTCACTTACGGTAAGTTTCTACCTCCACCCCTTTTTTATTTTCTAAACAAGAGTTTATTAACCGTGAAACCCCACTAACCTATTTTCTAATTATTTATTTAATAAAAGTTTCATCAATTGGGTACTCATAGTTATCTAATAGTTTAAAAATACCCCTTTAAATTTTCAAAAGGAGTCAAACTAGTCCTAGTTTTCAAAACGACCTAGCGGGTCGTTACATCACCTACCACTTAAACAAATGTTCGTCCTCGAACGGAAAAAGAAAAGCGCTAACCTGAACGCTAAAAAAGATGAGGATATTTACTCCTCATGTCTGCCTCTGTCTCCCAAGTAGCCTCCTCCACTGGGCGATGCTTCCACTGAACCTTTACTGAAGCAATCTCTTTGGACCTTAGCTTCCGAATTTGCCTATCAAAAATGGTGATCGGCTCTTCCTCAAAAGTCAAATTCTGATCAAGTAACACTGAATCCCATTGAATCACGTGATCACCACCCTGATGATACTTCTTAAGCATTGAAATATGAAACACAGGATGGACACCTGACAACCCAGGTGGCAAAGCCAACTGATATGCCACCTCACTAATACGCTCCACAACCTCGAAAGGACCGATGTACCTTGGACTCAACTTTCCCTTCTTTCCAAATCTCATCACACCCTTCATGGGTGAAACCTTAAGTAGAACCCTCTCTCCAACCATAAACTCCAAATCACGAACCTTCCTATCTGCGTAACTCTTTTGCCTGCTCTGAGCCATGAGAAGTCTATCTTGGATCAACTTGACCTTGTCCAAGGACTCCCTCAACAAATCTGTACCCCATGGTCTAACCTCAAATGCGTCAAACCAACCAATTGGAGATCGACATCTCCTACCATACAAAGCCTCAAATGGTGCCATCTCAATGCTCGAATGATAACTATTATTGTAAGCAAACTCCGCTAATGGCAAGAATTGATCCCACTGACCACCAAAGTCAATCACACACGCCCGCAACATGTCCTCAAGAACCTGAATAGTCCGCTCAGACTGACCATCAGTCTGAGGGTGAAAGGCTGTACTAAGATCCACCCGAGTGCCCAACTCTTTCTGCATAGACCGCCAGAAATGAGATGTAAATTGGGTGCCACGATCTGAAATAATAGATATAGGAACCCCATGCAACCGAACTATCTCCCGAATATAAATCTTGGCTAACCTTTCTGAGTTATAGGTAGTCTGAACTGGTACAAAGTGTGCAGACTTAGTCAGTCGATCCACGATGACCCATATAGCATCAAACTTACCCAAGGTACGTGGCAACCCTACCACAAAGTCCATAGCAATGCGCTCCCACTTCCACTCAGGTATGGGCATCCTCTGAGTCATACCTCCAGGCTTTTGGTGTTCATACTTCACTTGCTGACAATTCAAACATCGAGATACAAAATCTACTATGTCCCTCTTCATACGACACCACCAATAGTGTTGCTTCAAGTCACGATACATCTTAGTAGCCCCCGGATGAATAGAGTACCTCGAACTATGAGCCTCCTCCATGATCAATCTAGTCAAATCACCTGTACGAGGAACACATATACGACCCTTAATCCTCAAAACTCCCTCACTATCAAGAATTGCAGCCTTGGCTTCTCCTTTTAAAACCTTGTCCCTAATCTTACATAAATCACCATCATCAAACTGTTGAGCCCGAATCTGCTCCAACAAGGATGACCTAGCCTCCATATAAGCCAACACCTTACCAGATTCTGAAATATCAAGTCTCACAAAGCTATTGGCCAGGGATTGGACATCCCTAGCTAAAGGACGCTCGCCAACCTGTAACATGGCTAGACTACCCATACTTACCGCCTTCCGACTCAAGGCATCTGCTACAACATTTGCTTTGCCTGGGTGATAAAGAATAGTCATATCGTAGTCTTTGAGCAACTCCAACCATCTCCTCTGCCTCAAATTTAGATCCCTCTGATTGAATATATACTGGAGACTACGATGATCCGTGAACACCTCACAATGCACACCATAAAGATAATGCCTCCAAATCTTTAATGCAAACACAACAGCCGCCAACTCTAAATCATGAATAGGGTAGTTCTTCTCATGAACCTTTAACTGCCTCGAAGCATAAGCTATCACCCTTCCCTTCTGCATCAACACACAACCAAGACCAACCCGAGAAGCATCACAATATACGACAAAACCCTCTCCCTCCACGGGTAGGGTCAAAATTGGAGCAGTAGTCAATAAAGTCTTGAGCTTTTGGAAACTAACCTCACATTCGTCAGACCACTGAAAAGTCACCTCCTTCTGTGTCAATCTAGTTAATGGAGATGCAATGGATGAGAAACCCTCAACAAACCGTCGATAATAACCTGCAAGGCCCAAGAAACTCCGAATCTCAGTAACTGAAGTAGGTCTGACCCAATCTCTAACCGCCTCAATCTTCTTAGGATCCACCATGATACCCTCCTTGGACACTACATGTCCCAAGAATGCTACCGAACTAAGCCAAAACTCACACTTTGAAAACTTTGCATAAAGCTTCTTCTCCTTTAGAATCCCAAGAACAATCCTCAAATGATGCTCATGTTCCTCCTTAGTGCGTGAGTATATCAATATATCATCTATGAAGACAATAACAAAGGAATCTAAATACGGTCTGAACACTCCATTCATCAAGTCCATAAAAGCTGCTGGGGCATTGGTCAATCCGAAAGACATCACCAAAAACTCGTAATGACCATAACGTGTTCGAAAAGCCGTCTTAGGGATATCCTCCGCCCTAACCTTCAGCTGATGATAGCCAGATCTCAAGTCAATTTTGGAGAAAACTGAAGCACCCTGCAACTGACCAAATAAATCATCAATACGAGGTATCGGATACTTATTTCTGATGGTTACCTTGTTCAACTGCCGATAGTCAATACACATACGCATAGATCCATCTTTCTTCTTCACAAATAACACTGGAGCACCCCAAGGAGATACACTTGGTCTAATAAAACCTTTGCTCAACAAATCCTGCAACTGCTCCTTCAACTCTTTCAATTCAGCCGGTGCCATACGATAAGGAGGAATGGAAATAGGCCGAGTGCCTGGCTCCACATCAATACAAAAATCAATATCACGATCTGGTGGAAGACCTGGCAAATCGGTCGGAAATACTTCTGAAAATTCACTCACTACTGGAATAGACTCAAGCATAGGAGTCTCAATACTAGTATCTCGAATGTGGGCCAAGTAAGCCAAACATCCTCTCTGTACCAACTGACGAGCCTTAAGGAATGATATCACACCCTTAGAAGGATGACTAAGAGTACCTCTCCATTCTACTATAGGAATTCCAGGCATAGCTAAAGTGATGGTCTTGGCATGACAATTTAAAATTGCGTGGTAAGAAGATAACCAATCCATACCAAGAATCACATCAAAATCTATCATATCTAAGACCTTTAAATCTGCATGAGTGTCATACCCCATCAAAGTAACAGTACATAAACGATACACCTGATCTACAACTACAGAATCCCCGACAGGAGTAGAAACACGTATCGGCAAATCAAGAGACTCACACAATATATCCAGACTAGGAGCAAAATATGTGGACACATAAGAATAAGTAGAGCCTGGATCAAATAATACAGTAGCTGGTCGATGACAAACCGGAATAATACCTGTGATAACAGCATCTGAGGCTTCAGCCTCTGGCCTACCTGGAAAAGCATAACAGTGAGAACGACCTCCATCAGATTGTGAACCTCCACGACCACCACCTCGACCAGAAGGAGAACCACCTCTACCTGAATGAGAACCACCTCTACCATTCTGTGCACCACCCCTAGCTGGAGGTTGTGCAGCCCTGGAAGTCGAAGCCTGAGAACCCTGATGTAAGCCACCACGTCTGGTCCTAGGGCAGTCTCTCACAAAGTGTCCCATATCACCACACTCAAAGCAACCCCTACGAGACGCAGGCTGATGAGAGGAACCTGAATGACCAGAATGCCCTCCACGAACTACAGGTCTAGAAGATGAACCCTGCGAAGTATGTACCGAGCTCGAAGAGTTATGCCCAGC
The DNA here is from genome assembly GCF_001406875.1 of Solanum pennellii. NCBI lineage: Eukaryota > Viridiplantae > Streptophyta > Magnoliopsida > Solanales > Solanaceae > Solanum > Solanum pennellii. The sequence goes on from NC_028637.1 coordinate 47,677,174, forward strand.
GTAACCAGCCTCAGACGCTGGTATAGCAGCATGAATGGGTCTGCTGGACTGAGGGTGATAACCTCTGCCCAAGTAACCCCGACTCCTAGGCGGAGCACCACCATAATCACCTGAATAACGAGTCCTCTTGCCCTCTCGCTGCTCAAATCCCTCACGTCGAATCATCTCCAACTCCTTAGCAGCATCTACCACTTTCTGGAATGGAACACCAGAAGCAGCAACCTGAGAAACTCCTAGACGAATTGGAATAATCAGCCCCTTAACAAACCTCCTCACTCTCTCAGCCTCTGTGGGAAGTATCATCGAAGCATGCCTAGCCAAGGCATGAAATTTACCCTCATACTCTGCAACTGACATACCATTTTGCTGCAAACCCTCAAACTCGGCCCTCTTGCGCTCCCTCTCACTGCGTGGAACAAATTTGGATAGAAATACCTGAGTAAACTCAGTCCAGGATAGTGGATGAGATCCAGCTGGCCTACTACTAATATAATCCCTCCACCACTGCTTAGCAGAGCCAGTCATCTGAAACGCTGTGTAGTCAACTCCATGAGACTCCACTAATCCAAGATTATGCAACCTCTCATGACAACTAACTATAAACTCATATGCATCCTCAGCTAAGTCACCAGTACAAGTAGGAGGATTCATTATCTGAACCTCCCAAACATCTTTTGCTCATCAATAGTCATAGAAGGCCTGTTCACCAAATGTGATGTCATATCTGGAAACTCCATACTATCCAAACGAGGAGCTACAGCGGCAGCTGGCTGAGTCCTGGGAGTCTGAGAATCTGGAGCAACTATCGGATCTGGAGTTTGACCTCCAACACGAGTCTGTGAGCCATCAGAAGTGACAGGCAAAGCTCCTGCCTGGGCCATCCCCTCTAGCATTCCCAACATACGAGCCAGGGTATCTTGAAGCACTGGGGGGACAATAGTACTGGTTGGAGCCTGAGCTGGCCCATCCCCCTCGACACGATCTTGCACATCCCCATGAATAACCTCTGCATCAGGAGGTACGGTCCTATCACGACCCTGGGTAGCTACTGGTACTTGAACATCCACAGGTGCTGCAACACGGCCCCTACCCCGACCTCGAGCTCGTCTCCTACCTCTACCTCGGACAGTGTTCCCAGAAGCAGGCGCAAGAATAGGATCCTGACCACCACTTGCCGATGTATGATTCCTCGCCATCTGAGAGAGAATGAGATATCAAGATTAGAATTTCTACAAGGTCAAGTGTGCACGATAATGAATAAAAGAACAAAATATTTCCTAAATGTCCTATAGCCTCTCGAAGATAGGTATGGACGTCTTCATACCGATCCGCAAGACTCTACTAGACATTGCTCTTGTACTCTTGTGACCGATGAACCTAGGGCTCTGATACCAAATTTGTCACGACCCAAATTTTCAAGTCGTGATGGCACCTATGTTCCCAACCAATAGGTAAGCCAACCCAACATATTAACCCAACTAAACCAACAAATGAGTAAAAAAAAAAGACTAACACTTAGCAAGAATCTCCAACATTGAGTTCCTTAAAAGTATGAAATGCGGAAGCTAAAATATATCACCGCAAGAATTGGTGTCTTAAGTACAAGAGCTTCTAGAATACGATGCAAGTCTGAAACTAAAATGACAAATCTAACTTAAGGGATATCCTGTCTGAATACTGAATAACAGAATACGTAAAGATAGAGGGAGGTGTGGGCCACGGAACAGCCAAGCAGCTCACCACAACTCCAAGAACTTCAAGCCGGACTCAATTTGCTCCACGAGATGTGCTCCTACTCGGAATCGAATCTGCACCACAAAGAGTGCAACAAGCGTAGTATGAGTACGAAACCACGTGTACCCAGTATGTCTCATTGACCGACAACGAAGAAGTAGTGACGGGAGTTATATAAGAAAATAAATTCTTAGATTGTACAAATATATATATATATATTACACTTACTATTTAAGTTTCATCAATAAAGGAAATCAACATTTAATATTTTCCAAACACCAAACGAAACATATAGTCATCAAGAATGAATGATGGGATGAAATGCAATGCAATATGATGCCATGTAATGATATGTCTCAGAATACCCAGTACTCACTCAACCGTATATACATGATACTCCTCGGAAATACATCGAGAGTTCATGACCCATGGGGGACTCGCGAGGTCCATATACCGACACGGACGATCTCCACGTGTCTGTGCGGACGATCTCAACGCACTATCATAATATCAAACAATTTTCGCACGGACGGTCTCCACGTGCCCAAATTACAATCTTAACATCTCACCATCCCCAGCACGGACGATCTCCACGTGCCCAACTTATACTCAGTCTCATGTCTATGCATGTGCACAATATTATTTCAATAGAGGGGATGATGATGCATCTCAATCAATCAATATGAACATAATACATAACCACCTCAATTATCACAACTATACGGGTGAAATAAATAAAACACAATCACACAAGGAATTCAAGTCAATAATATATCAGCTAATGCCCATATGCTTTGGCATTCTCAAATTTCAATCCACATTCTATAATAGAAATTTTCCTTTTTATAACACCGGTACTCGTACCAATGCCCGTCACACCATTGATACGAGACCACCATTTTTTCCCCCTTACTCCATTGTCTATTTTCATTTTTAATCTTTAATTAGGAAAACGTCCTTCAACAAGTCGAAAAGTCTTAACATACCTTAGATGCCGAACTTGTGCCACGAATCTCTTAAGATTTTTCCTTTCCTCTTCGCAAGGTTTCGGAACGTTCCCAATCTACCAATTATGCAATATTCGTGAGTAAGCAATTTTTTGTAGACATTCAAATTATTATATGTCTATCATAGACGCTAAAACACACTCATTTTTCCAACCAAACTCCAAATCTTGATATATAGTGGTATGCCAAATTTTTCATACTTGCTAAATTTCAAGCCAAGAACTTAACTCTAACCTCTTCAAATGGACTAAAATTCAAAGTTAGATCATATAAAATAACACCTAATAATTAATTACCTATCTCAATATATCAAACTTAAATCTAAATTTGATAATTAGCTTAAGCAGGTCACGTAATAACGACTGCAGACAAACAGAAGCGTTTCAACATGACCATCTGCAGGTCATTTATTTTTTAACATGCCAATGTTAAAGAATTTTATACAAAGGCCAATCATTGACACATGATTTCCAATGATTGTCAATGATTGGCAGGGTTGCCAATGATTGGCTTCATGATTGACAGCCACTTTTGCCTCCTGCCAATATAATAACTCCAAACTCCCTACGTGCTGCCATCCAAAATTTCAATTCCAAACCCCTTTTTTTTTAATTTTTTTTCCATCAATTAGAATAATAATAACAAGAAATAAAATGATAAAATAAGATAAAAATCCACCCTTAAATCAATGTACACCATCAGAAAGCTGGTCATTAATGAAATTAAATACATCATGGGTTGATACTAAACAACGAGGAAATTTTTTGAAAGAATCTGCCATTCTTTTTTTCTTTTATTTATAATTGATACCAATTGTTCTTCCCACTTTGATATTAACTATCCATGTAATAATATAATAATAACAACAAACCAAATTACTCTAACAACATACCTTGGTAGAATTAAAAAGGGATGAGAAGTTCCTTGTTTTCGTTAGCCGAGGTTATTGTTTCTCCTCTCGTTCGTCACTTACGGTAAGTTTCTGCCTCCACCCCTTTTTTATTTTCTAAACAAGAGTTTATTAACCGTGAAACCCCACTAACCTATTTTCTAATTATTTATTTAATAAATGTTTCATCAATTGGGTACTCATAGTTATCTAATAGTTTTAAAATACCCCTTTAAATTTTCAAAAGGAGTCAAACTAGTCCTAGTTTTCAAAACGACCTAGCGGGTCGTTACAAAAATGGAATCTAACATCAATGTGTTTGGTGTGCTCACGAAATCTTTGATTTTTAATTAAATGAATATCGCTTTGACTATCACATCTTAGAATTGATTCTAGCTAAATCGAACTCAATTCTTCCAACAGACCATTAAACTAGATAGCTTCTTTCACTGCCTCCGTTGCTGCCATATATTCTGCCTTGTAGTAACAAAGTGACAATAAACTGTGAAGTCAACTTCCAACTAACGGCACTCAATGAGAGTAAAGATGTATCCAGTTCTGGACCTCCTTCGATCAAGATCCCCTGTATAGTCAGATCTACATAACTGAGAATTGAAATACCTTCACTTTTCTGGAAGGTTAGGCCAACATCAAGAGCTTCTTTGAGATATCTCAATATCTACTTGAGAGCTTCCCAATGTCTTTTTCTTGGATTTTCCATATGCCTTCTTACCACACTTACAGATTGAGCAATATCTGGACGTGCGCACACCATAGCATACATAATGCTAGCAATTGCGCTCGCATAAGGAACCTTTGACATATGCTCCACCTCATCCATAGAATGAGGCATTTGTAACTCTGAAACCTTGAAATGAGAAGCTAACAGTGTACTTTTATTCTTGTTCATAGCATATTGAATCTCTCAATAACTTTTTCGATGTACCTCTTTGAGAAAGATGTACAACACCATTTTCTCTTGAAATCTTCATTCCAAGGATTTTCTCTGCAACTCCCAAATACTTTATGTAAAATTCCTTGTTCAACAGTTTCTTCAAAATATTTATCTACGTGATGTTGTTAGCAACAATAAGCATATCATCAATATACAACAATAGATAAATCATAGTGTTACCAGACATCTTCTTGTGATACACACAACTATCAAATGCACTCCTCAAAAATCCATGTGTAGTCATGAATGCATAAAATCTCTTGTACCATTGTCTAGAGGATTGCATCAAACCATACAAAGACTTATCAGTTGGCATACATGGTCTTCTTTTCCTTCAGCTAGGAAACCTTCATGCTGATCCATATAGATTGACTCTTCTAGATCACCATGGAAAAAAGCAGTTTTGACATCAAGCTGATGAAGCTCTAAATCAAATTGTGCAACCAATGCTAATAACACGCGAATTGAGCTATGTTTCACTACTGGAGAAAAGATCTCATTATAGTCAATTCCCTCCTTCTGAATGAAACACTTTGTAACCAATCTCTCCTTGAACCTAGAATCTTCCACTTCTGGAATACCTTCTTTCTTTCTGTAGACCCATTTGCATTCAACTATCCTCATCCCCTTTGGCCTTTAACTAAGACCCATGTCTCATTTTTGTGAAGAGACTCCATCTATTCCATCATGGATAAATGCCATTGTGCATCATCTTTGCAAGAAGTTGCTTCAGCATACGAAAAGGGCTCGAGATCCTTAATCTCTTCTTCTGCCGCTACGAACTCATATGCAATCAGATTTTCTTGCTCTATAAGACATTCCGGTTTCTGTATCTGCCTTTTGTCCCTTCCCTTCGCAATTGTGTATGGTTCATTGGCAGCAAGTTCTTCAAGATCTGCATCTTTTGACTCATAAGTTTGAGTCTCTTGATCCCGTTCCTTGGTAAGCTCCACCGGTAGCTCCACCTGCTCGTTGTTCTCATTTATTGAAAATTCTACCGAAACATTATGAGGATCAAGTATATAGGATTCATCAAAGGTAACATCTCTACTAATGACAAATTTGAGTAAAGACAAACACCAAAGTTTGTACCCTTTTACTCAATTTACATATCCTACGAAGATGACCTTTTTAGCCCTTGGTTCAAGCTTCCTTCATTAACATGATAATAAGCTCGACATCCAAATATTTGCAAGTATGAATATTTAGAGGGTTCACCTAACCAGACCTCATTCGGAGTCTTAAAGTCAATCATTGATGCTGGAGATTGATAGAAAATGTGAGAAGCAGTATGAACTACTTTAACCCAAAATACTTTGGACATCTTGTCTTGTTAGAGCATACAGAGAGCCTTATCAAGAAGAGTTCTGTTCATTCTCTCGGCAACTCCATTTGGCTATGGTGTGTGCATGACCGTCTTATGCCTTGCGATCCCATGAACCTTGCAGAAATCATTGAACTGTTCACAACAAAACTCCAAGCCATTGTATGTGCGATGATGCTTGATTTTTCTCTCCATTTGATTTTCAACCAAAATCTTCCACTCTTTGAATGCTTCAAAAGCATCACCTTTTGTCATTAGGAAACACATCCAAACCTTTCGTGAAAAATCATCAATGAATGTGAGAAGATACCTCTTTCCTCCCTTCGATGGAAGCTAAGAGGGACCCCAAAAATCTGAATGGATGTAGTCTAGCACCCCTCTTACCTTGTGTTTGCGAGTGCTAAAGCTGACCTTTTTCTGCTTCCCTAAGATGCAGTGCTCATAAAATCAAGTGTGTCGATCTTCTCACCATTCAAAAGGTTGTGGTTGCTCATTGTCTCCAATCCTCGTGCGCTCATAAAGCCTAGTCTCATGTGCCATATTTTTTCCTTGTCATTATTAGATAACTGCACTATAGATGCATTTACAGAGCCAATAATGGTGCTTCCCGCAAGTGTCTAGAGGTCATCTTCGATCTTGTCCTTCAACATGACTAAAGACCCTTTAGTCACCTTGATAGTTCCACCTTCACTCATGTACTTATAGCCTTGTTTATCCAAAGTACCCAGGGAGATCAAATTCTTCTTCAGATCAGCAACATGACAGACTTCTGTAATAGTCCTCATGATTCCATCATGGCAGCAAACACGAACTGAACAAATGCCAACTATTTTACAATTTGTAGTATTATCCATTAATACTCTTCCTCTACTTGTTTCACAGTTGATGAACCAATCTCTTCGCGATGTCATATACAAAGTACCACCAGAGTCTAAGACCTATTTGTTCTCATAGACTCCATTACTGCATGATGTTTTTATTACATAATCATCATCATTATCATGTACTTCATCAACAATGGATGCACTCGCCTTTTTTGTGGACTTCGACATAGGGCAATATTGTTCAAAGTGCCCCTTCTTGTGACAGCCCCAACATCTTGCATTTTTTTGTTCACTACTTCAATTTGTTCCTTCCCTGGTAGCTATTACGACCTCTTACAAATAGTCCACTGGCTTCGTCACTTTTGTCTCCTTCAAATGCATCTGCACATCACAAAATTTAAGTGATTGCCGCACTTGCTCAAGTCTCATAGGTTGTTTGCTATACTTCATTGAATTTTTAATATCACGATATTTTAAAGTCAATGAAAATAGCAAAGAACATGCAAGTGTCTCCTCGTCCTTTTTAATTCCAGCAGTTTGCAAGTCCATCACAAGTTTATTAAATGCATCTAGATGGTCTTGCAACAAAGTACCTGAATCCATCTTAAATGTATGAAAACGTCGTTGTAACAACATCCGTGTTGTCACTGACTGGTCTTGGTAAAGCCCTTCCAGCTTTTCCCATAACTCTTTGGTCGTCTCTTCGGTACTTGTACTCACTTCTCAAAGTACGATAGGTTCAAGGGACAGTTGGATTATACTCATTGCATCTCCTTCAATCTTTTCCATGTCGGAATCTAATATCTTATCAGGGTACTTTCCGTCAATAGTATGGATTGAACTTTCCCTCCGCAGTAACGTCATCATCTGGATCTTCCAGATATTAAAGTTGTTGTGCCCACTAAATCTATCAATTTCAGACTTCATGGAACTCATCTTTACTTGTTCTTCCTCTTCTTCTACAATGTATTTGGAACTACAGAAAACAAAAGTAATTCTTTTCTGATGTGGAAATTTAGACTGTGCCGCAACCACAGAGCATACTCAGACACAACCTTGGTTCTGATACCAATTATTCAAACCAGATTTTTAGAATCTGATTCTCCGGACTTTCTAGCCTTTTGGCATCACGGATTGCATCACAAAATCAAAGAAACATTCTTTTCTATATCATAAAATTGAACTGAAAGAGTTGGTTTGATTCTTGTGGAATCAAACTCAATGGAAGATGAATTAACATGAATATTTAGTAGGAAGATAATTAGTACAAAATAAAAATCAAGATAGTATCTTGGTAGGTGAAATTTATGTAAACCATAAAATGATTCACATGTTTAACCTTGACATTTTTGACATATAGTGATGTCATGGATGACATCAATAGGATGAATACATTCCTATAAATAGGTAGCTCTTAATTCATTTTCAAATCATCCTCTCACTTGTATTCTCACCTTCTAAGGCATTTGATGTTCTCTCTCTTACAGTATTTACTGAATATTCTTTGTAGAGTGAAATAAATATTAGTGGAGTTGTTCTTTGGTGGATGTAGGATTATTTTGATCCGAACCACGTTAAATATTATTGTTCTTCCTTTTCCTTTTCACGTTTCCGCTGATGAGGTATTTTTACTTCTTCGCATAATTGAATTACTTCTCACCTCTCTCGGAAAGCTATTAAATTTTGCATGAGCAACAAATTGGGATAGTTGTGTATGGTGATGATATTAGACATTATGCAGATAAGCTTCACATTCAAATTTATCGGTGCAGACTAGATTCAACTAGACAACACGCATAGATCGTACTTATTCACAAGCAATGAAGCTCATGAACTGATACCGACTTCTTGCTCTAACTCTTTAGATTTAAATAGCACATTGTATAATTTGTTTCGTATGATGATAGTTAAAAAATAAATAAAGATTATCTTTCAAGCCATACATTTGGCAGCTTCTCCAGGTCATCCATCGTGATTTCTGTTCACCAAAAGGTTATCCCTATGGCAGAAATTACATCACAAACTTGTATGAGTTATATATATAGATATATACACTTGCTCAGCTTATTGATGGAATATAGATGTAATTTTCATTTTTCTCTGCAATTGGAGTTCCCTACATTAATGTGCTAATATCCAAAAGTTTTGTGTGCTGAAATATTTGGGTTAGTTGCAAAAAGAAAAAGCGTACAAAGATAGAAGGCACAAAGTGCAAATGATAGACAACTTTAGTTCCTTAGCATTGTGTTTTGCTATAGTACACATGAATTCTATTTGGACAAAATATTTTTAAGTGTTAACTCACTATTTGTACCTACCTGATCTTATTGCTCGAAAATAAACATTTATTTCTGGTAATCTAGCTGAAAAAAATCAGACTCTCCTTGACAGCAGAACACAGCCTTTATATGTCAAGGTCCCCTTTATTTATACATGTTTGTTTGGCTATATATTTATGTCACAATTGTGCAGCCAATCGAATATAAATCTTTATACTAACTTTTTCTCATATGATATTTAAATCTTACAATCTTTTTATTTTCAACACCAGCGTGTTGATCGAATACACCACTCCGCATTCATTCTGCTTAGGAAGTCATCCGGATAAACTCAAAACAGTTTTAAAGAAAAGAAACATGTATGTTTTCCCTTCAAGCATTAACTAGAGAAACGCTAGAAAGGTGGAGATACTTCAGTTATTGAATCTGAATGAATTTTCACACCAACAAAAAAGTTTAGTCAATCAGTCTTCCTTTAATTTGTTCCAATGCAAAGGGTAGTCACATTAGATTTATGTATGTATCTCACAGGCAAACATGCATCTATTGTATTGTTCAAAGACAATTTAGTTAAGTTTGGTTGGAATAACTACTTTTTTTAGAATTTTTTGTTATATGTTATTCACTTTCCAATCTATTTCAAATTATGTCCTCTTATTCACACGCTAATTAGAAGAGAATTATATTACTTCAATAATAATTCATCCATTCCTCTTGTTTGTTGGTACAACGTAAGCAACATCACATTCTATGTCAAATTAGTTTCCTATATGTAAACTCAATGGAAAAGTCACTTACGATTTTCGTTTTCTATAATTTAGGTGAAAATATGATTATTTTTTTTATCAGCAAGCTTTTGTAGTCTTCTGTGTCAGTCATGTATTATTTTTGTTAATCATATAGATTATTATGTATTTAACATTCAGTTTCATTACATTTTATTTTTCCTCTCAAGTTCTATGTCAACTGTATTAGATTAAAAGAAAATTGTGAATGAAATTTGTAATAGTATTCTTATTGAATGAGCTATCTTTCTTGGTGTCCGAGATCAACCTCGAATTAAGTGGATATGTTTGAAATTTAAATTGATAAATAGCAAACTATAAGAGCAAAATAAATGTATATGAAGGGAGAAACACAAGTAGCTCCTAGACTATGATCAAAATTATAAAGACACATTTTAACTAAATTAATGAACTCAATTTTTTTTTAATATTTTACATATTTTGGCTTATGTGACACATCCCGTGACTACACGCAGTTGAGGTTTGTGGGAGATATTTGGATGCCACGTAACCAAAAAGGTGTACAAAATAAAAAAAAATTTAGGGATAATAAGACCTTAGTTTAGTTAAGATTTAGTTATAGTCTAAGGAGGTACTTGTACCTTTTCCCTGTGTTACAACTTTTGCTAAGTTTGTTATCTCCACGTAGTGTCTAATTGTAGAAACTATATTCCTCATTTCTGTGTTACTGGAAAAGAATAGTTTTTGGATTCTCAAATCTGTGCTATGGAAGACTAACTATGAAGGAGGGAGTAACAAATTAAAGATGGTTTTTTTGTCACCCCAACGTAACTCTGCAGATTCAAAGGCAAAAGGATATGCTATATGTTAAGATAAATGATATCTAAATTATAACAAACTGCTGAGTCAGCTTAGTTAGTTGTATTAGTTGTAAAAATCTGTTAGTTTGTTACATAGCCAATTAGTGGAAGTAGTTAGTTTCTGCACTTGTTCAGTTTTGTATATAATGACTTTCATCTTCAATAATGAAAAGTTAAGTTTTCATATTCAAAAGATATGTTCATATTATACTCCAATGGAGCTTGTATCAATGGTGGAATTGTGAATTAGACATGGTATCAGAGCTTGGTTAAGATTCGACGGTAGAATTTCATTTTCAAAGTTCGTCTCTGTTTTCATCTTCGAAGTTCATCTCTGTTTTTCTTCTTCTTCTTACTCTGTTTTCTTCTTCGTCTTCTTCTTACTCTGATCTGAGTATTTGGGATTTTCTGGATTTGTGATATTTTCGTTTATCATGGCGATTGATGAATCGGTATCAACTACTGCTACTAATATCACAGCAAGTGTACCCAGCTTGATTGATTAAAGCAATCTGTTATACTTACATCCTTCGGATAATCCTGGCGCGGCACTTGTTCCAATCCTTTTTAATGGAGGAGGATATGGTTCATGGCGACGAAGTGTACTCCGTGCTTTATCAGCGAAGAACAAGCTAGGTTTTGTTAATGGTGATTGTAAGAAACCTGAAGTCAATTCAGCTCATATCCGGCACTGGGAACGTTGCGATGACATGGTTACATCGTGGATTCTCAATTCTCTGTCCAAGGAGATTTGTGACAGTGTAGAATATGTCAATAACTCGATGGAACTTTGGAAGGAACTTGAAGATCGATATGATCAGACGAACGGGGCAAAATTGCATCAAATTCAAAAGGATATCAATGATCTGACTCAAGGTACTCTTGATATTACTGCATATTATACAAAAATGAAAAGATTGTGGGAAGAATTTAACAATCTTTGCAACAAAAATCACTTTGTTTGTGTTTGTTCGTGTGGAGCAAAGGAAAATGTGTACAAAGCTGAGCAAGATCGTCGTTTAATACAGTTTCTCATGGGCTTAAATGAAGTATATACTGCTGTAAGAGGAAGTATTCTTATGTTGAATCCATTGCCTTCAATGGCTCAAGCTTTTTCGAACCTAATTCAAGAGGAAAAACAACGAGAATTCAAACCACATAATGTGATGAATATGGACTCTGTTTCTCTTAATGCTAGTTCTTCAGGATCTAAAAATTTTAATCGTGGATCGACCAGTAGCACAGGACGCCAACATGCAGGGAATTATGTGGACAAATCCCAGTTGTTCTGTGATTTCTGCAAAGGAACAAGACACACAATAAAGACTTGTTATAAGCTCCATGGATACCCCCAAAATACTCAAAATGAGCACAACAAGCAGAATCCAACATCTCAGCCTACCAAGAATCCCAATTTCAATAGGAACACACAGGCATACAATTTCAATCCTAATTTCAACTATAAGCGAGTTGCAGCGAATGTTCATGGCATATCAGCTGACTCAATGCTTAATGAAAAGGGTGATCAAATGAAGAAGGATGAAGATGACAATGTGACTCTATCAAAGGAACAATATCACAACGTTATGAAAATGTTGCATCATTTCCAGGTGAACAATGCTGGAGCAATTGAAGATAGTCCTGATATGGGGAATGGTTCTGTAAACTTTGCAGGTAATATAGTTTGTACTTCTTCTATTGATTATGGTAAATCTTCATGTAAACATTTTGAATCAAAGTCTGACTTATGGATCTTAGATTCAGGGGCATCGAACCATATGACTTTCCATAAATCCTACCTAACAAACATTAGATCTTTATCATATCCCATTTTGATAAGCCTACCAAATGGGTACAAAGTAAAAGTGACTGAGCTAGGAGATGTAACACTTACACCTAGAATCACACTATACAAAGTGTTGTATGTGCCTTCTTTCAAATTCAATCTCATTTCCATACACTCTCTTACTGTTCCTTTGAAAGGTATTGTAACATTCAATGACACTGCTTGTCTATTGTAGGCCCCTTCAATGAAGAGGCCTCAGGAGATTGGTAAGTGCAGAGATGGTTTGTATTTCTTCTGCTCGAAGTTTTTGATGCATAACAGGGCTAAAGATGCTAATACCTCCTGTTTTTCCCTTTCCAATTCTGTAACAGAAGCGTCTACATTTGCTTCTCATTCATGTATCTTACATTCTCTTGTAACTGACTCTATTTCAAACAATGATAATAAACAAACTGTCTCGAATTCAGTCTTGCTTCCCAAAGATGAAGATTTATTGTGGCATAATAGGCTTGGCCATGTACCTTTTTCAAAGATGAGAGCCATAAGTTCAATACCTACAACTTTTAAATCCAAACAACCATTTTTTTTGTCCAGTTTGTCCTATGGCTAGGCAAACCAGATTACCTTTTCCTAGAAGCACAACACAATCCACCAAACTGTTTGAGATTCTTCAGGTGGATCTTTGGGGACCCTATCACACTATCACACATGATAATCACAAGTATTTTCTTACCATGGTGGATGATTATAGCAGATCCACATGGACACATCTTTTGAGTAGTAAGAGTAATGTTTTTCAAGTGATTCAAGCTTTCATTTCTATGATTGAAAACCAATTTAACACATCATTAAAGACCATTAGATCAGACAATGGTTCAAAGTTTATAAATAATGAAACCACTCTATATTTTCAATCCAAAGGCATCCTTCACCAAAGATATTGTCCATATACACCACAACAAAATGGTATAGTCGAAAGGAAACACAAATATCTCTTAGAGACAGCCAGAGCCTTGATGTTTCAATCTCATTTGCCTCATAAATACTGGGGAGAATGTATCTTAACAGCCACTCATATAATAAACAGATTACCTTCTAGTCAATTACATGGGAAATGTCCTTTTGAAATCCTTTACAAAAGAAAACCTCAATATTCATCATTGAAAAGCTTTGGATGCCTTTGTTATCCCACAACACCAATAGTTCATAGGGACAAATTTGAACCTAGAACAACACCTCACATCTTTGTAGGATATCCATTTGGAACAAAAGGTTACAAAGTGCTAAGCCTAGACACTAAGAAAATCTATGTTTCTAGAGATGTGGTATTTTATGAAACTATCTTTCCATTTGCATCTTCACCAAAAGGTGTGTTTTTTGATTCCATTTCTAAACCATTACATGTTGTTCCTTCTGGTTTCCTTAATCCCATTAATCATGATCTTGGTTATGATGACACAAATGTATATGTGCCTTATTCTAATGATAATGAAGGTGTAAGTGTTACAAAAACTAGATCACCACTTCATAATACCCTACAATCTGATGTTAATGATCCCATAATTCAATCTAATATACCTACTAGAAAATCAAGTGGAACTCATAAAGCACCTACATATCTAAATGACTATCACTGCCTAACCAATATATCTAAACAACACATTCCTTCACTGTCTTTACATGCCTTGTTTACCAACAAACATCATATCACCTCTGATGTCCTTTATCCTGATAGTCAAATTTTGTTACAAAATGTATGTCATGATAGTGAGCCACTGACCTATGAAGAAGCAGCTATTAATCCTGCTTGGCAAGCAGCCATGACTCAAGAATTTGAGGCATTACATGCAAATCACACCTGGGATTTATCACCACTACCTGTGGGTAAGAAACCTATAGGCTGCAAGTGGGTGTACAAGGTAAAACATAAGGCAGATGGAAGCATTGAGAGATTCAAAGCACGGTTAGTTGTCAAAGGTTATACTCAAAATGCAGGAATTGATTATGTGGAAACTTTCTCACCAGTAGTAAAGATGACAACAGTCAGATCCTTGATTGCCATTGCAGTAAAAAGAGGTTGGGATATCTCTCAACTAGATGTCAATAATGCCTTCCTTCATGGAGACTTACATGACGAGGTCTACATGGAGGTACCTCCTGGCTTGATGATTGATACACCAGCTCTAGTTTGCAAGCTGAACAAATCTCTTTATGGCCTTAAACAAGCAAGCAGACAGTGGTATGAAAAGTTGGCTGATGCTTTATATTCTAGAGGTTACAGTCATTCAGTTAATGATTACTCCTTATTCTACAAGAAGTCCAATAATTCAATTGTATTTGTAGCTGTATATGTGGATGATGTTATCCTCACAGGCACAGATTCTGCAGAAATAGATTCACTCAAGAGATTTCTGCATGATCAATTCAAAATCAAAGATTTGGGAAGGTTGCATTATTTTTTAGGCCTTGAGGTCTTATACAAACAGGATGGAATTCTAATTTCACAGAGGAAATTTGTATTAGATCTTTTGAAAGAGTTTGATTGCTTGCATTGTCCAATTTCTTCTTAACCTCTTGATTAAACAGTGAAGTTAAAGGCTAAGGAAGGACATGTTCTATCAGATCCTACTTTTTATAGAAAATTGGTGGGGAAATTAAATTTTCTCACTAACTCAAGGTTGGATATATCTTATGCAGTACAACACTTAAGTCAGTTCCTACAAGACCCTAGAGAACCTCACTTACATGCAGCATTTCATCTGCTCAGATACATAAAAAAAGATCCCACACTTGGGATTTTTATGTCTAACAGTCATGACTGCACAGTAAGAGCTTTTTGTGACTCCGACTGGGCAGCATGTCAAGATTCTAGAAGATCAGTTTTAGGGTATATTGTGTTGCTGGGGAATACTCCAATTAGATGGAAATCCAAGAAACAAGAAGTTATGTCATTATCTTCAGCTGAAGCAGAATACAGGGCTTTGAGAAAGGTTGTTGGTGAATTGGTGTGGTTGAATAGACTTTTTGAAGAACTTGCAGTGCCAACTTCCACACCTTATGCAGTATTTTGTGACAGCCAGTCAGCTCTTCATATTGCCAGGAATCCTGTATTCCACGAGCGAACCAAACATATTGAAGTAGATTGTCACTTCATAAGGAACAAACTCCATGATGGACTCGTGACTCTACATCATGTCACCACTTCATATCAACTTGCAAACGTATTAACCAAAGCATTAACAGGGATTAAACATTCAACTATTCTCAACAAGTTGGATGTAAGAAGTACACTTCCAACTTGAGGGGGGATGTTAAGATAAATGATATCTAAATTATAACAAACTGCTGAGTCAGCTTAGTTAGTTGTATTAGTTGTGAAAATCTGTTAGTTTGTTACATAATCAATTAGTGGAAGTAGTTAGTTTCTGCACTTGTTCAGTTTTGTATATAAAGACTTTCATCTTCAATAATGAAAAGTTAAGTTTTCATATTCAAAAGATATGTTCATATTATACTCCAATGGAGCTTGTATCAATGGTGGAATTGTGAATTTGACACTATATTTTCAGTTAAGTCATTCAACCATCATTCTTTTTGCTGCAAATTTCAGGATAACTTGTATTTCCCTCAATATTATTCTATTTGGTATAAACATATTGCATACAGAAAAAACTATAGGTGTCGAAACAAATGTAACTGACAATGAGTCATCTAAAGAGTTTGGCGTAAAATTATCTTAGTTTGTTGTCATGCGATGGCATACTTAAATGTTGAATTGCGAGAGCCTTGAGTTATTATGTTTATAATCTCAAAGTTGTTAGATATATAAAAATGAAAATGTGTTGAATAAACTGGAGTACATTTTTTCTTATCCACATAATTAATTTACCCCACCTTCATTTTTCTACCGAATAAAATTGTTGATATAAAAATCTCAAAGTTGTTGATTTTTAGTGCTTGTATTTGGTTGACATGCATTCGTCGTCTAATTTCTCTATTACCAAAACAATGATGATTTTAGTGTGAATTTTGATATGGAGTATAAATTTTAAATGTGTGAATTTGGATATTGATTAAATGTTGTTTTAAAATACGATTTACATATTTTGCAGCTAAGTAAACTAATGCACATCGATTTGTAATTGTTAGAGTTGATTAGAGTCTCACATTAATTGAAAAATGAGCGCATAGTTTATTAATATGGAATTGGACAATCCTCCACTCAAGATCTAATTTTTGGATTGAATTAGGATTAGGTGCTATATTTGTACATGGTATGGTGTTAGTGCCTTTAATTTATTGTTGCCATTAATTTTCTCTGACCATCCAAAGAGGCCAAGTGAAGAGGATCCACGGCCTCCATATAATGTGGCGCGGAATTTCATGGACATGGGTTACTTTTCATTATGATTGAATTTTCTTTATGAAAAAATTCTTTAATAGAAATATTCATGTGCTAAATTAAATAGGTTTGTGAAAATTGAATTGAAGTATAACAATTGAATTCTTACAAAAACTGTTCACTTTTTGTTTGTCTTTGCAAGAGAATTATACCTTTACTTACGATAAAATAAAAGGAGACAGACTCAATCAGTTATTATTTCAGCAAAATGATCGAGCTATACATTTCAGGTGGACAATTATCGTTTTCAGTCTCCAAAGAACTACTATAACATTCCATTGTATGTGATTTGATTCATCATACGAATAAATGAACATATTTAAAAACTAAATAAAAAGTTTTATAAATCATCATGATAAACAACTCAGAATATTTTTAATCTACTGACAAAGTCATGTTCAAAGAAAGCATCTTTAACACTCTCAATAGCTAGAAACTAGATCATAAAAGTGAAACTACGGGGGTATGAGCTTTGCATGACCTTTATTCTATTTGTTGAGTAGTACTTGCAATTTGTGTAAAATATTGAGGTAATTAAAAAATGTTGTTACTAATGTATATGGTTTGACGATGAATTCACATTTAGCTGATCAATAGTTAAAATATATAAATTTGTTAGTTTTAATGTCCATGACAGTTAGTCAGATATTGAAAGAGTTGGTTTGGTTCTTATTGAATCAAACTAAATGGAAGATGAATTAACATGAATATTTGGTAGGAAGATAATTAGTACAAAATAAAAGTCAAAGATAGTATCTTGGTAGGTGAAAATTTAGGCAAACCATAAAATTGTTTCATATACTTAACCCTGACATTTTTGACACATAGTGATGTCATGGATGACATCAAAAGGATGAATTTATTCCTATAAATAGGTGGCTCGTAATTCATTTCCAAATCATCTTCTCACTTGCCTTCTCACCTTCTAAGGCATTTGTGTTCTCTCTCTTGTAGTATTTCACTTGTATTATTTGTAGAGTGAAATAAGTATTGGTGCACTTGTTCTTTGGTGGACGTAGGATCATTTTGATCCGAACCACGTTAAATATTGTTGTTCTTCCATGTTCTTTAACTTCTCGTTTCCGCTAACAATTGGTATCAGAGCCAAGGTTCAGTCTGAGTATGCTCTGTGATTGCAGCACAGTCTGTACTTCCACATCAAAAAAGAATTACTTTGATTTTCTGTAGTTCCAAATACTTTGTAGTTGAAAAGGAAGAACAAGTAAAAATGAGTTCCATGAAGTTTGAAATTGATAGATTTAGTGGGCGCAACAACTTCAATATCTGGAAGATCTAGATTATGGAGTTACTGTGAAGGGAAGGTTCAATCCATGCTATTGACGAAAAGTATCCCGATAAGATATCGGATTCCGACAAGGAAAAGATTGAAGGAGATGCATAGAGTGCAATCCCACTGTCCCTTGCACCTAACGTACTTTGTGAAGTGAGTACAAGTACCGAAGAGACGACCAAAGAGTTATGGGAAAAGCTGGAAGGGCTTTACCAAGACCAGTCAGTGACAACACGGATGTTGTTACAACGGCGTCTTCATACATTTAAGATGGATTCAGGTACTTTGTTGCAAGACCATCTAGATGCGTTCAATAAACTTGTGATGGACTTGCAAACTGCTGGAATTAAAAAGGACGAGGAGACACTTGCATGTTCTCTGCTATTTTCATTGACTTCAAAATATCGTGATATTGAAAATCGAATGATGTATAGCAAACAACCTGTCAGACTTGAGCAAGTGCGGCAAACACTTAACTCTTGTGATGTGCGAATGCATTTTGAAGGAGACAAAAGTGACAAAGCTAGTGGACTCTTTGTAAGAGGTCGTACTATCCAACAGGGAAGGAACAGATCGAAGTATAGATCAAAGTAGCGTGTGAACAAAAAGAATGTGGAGTGTTGGGTTGTCAAAAGAAGGGCTCTTTGAATGAGATTGTCCTATGTCGAAGTCCAAAGAAAAGACGAGTGCGTCCATTGTTGAGCAAATACGATGATGATGATTATATACTAACAACATCATGCAATAGCGGAGTCTATGACAACAAATGGGTCTTAGACTCTGGATGTACTCTGCATATGACATTTCGAAAAGATTGGTTCAACAGCTATGAAACAAGCAGAGGAACTATATTAATGGGCAATAATGCAACTTGTAAAATAGTTGGCATTGGTTCAGTTCATGTTCGCTGCCATGATGGAATCGTGAGGACTATTACAGAAGTCCGTCATGTTCATGATCTGAAGAAGAATCTGATCTCCCTAGGCACTTTGGATAAACAAGGCTATAAGTACATGAGTGAAGGAGGAACTATGAAAGTGACTAAAGGATCTTTAGTCATGGTGAAGGGCAAGCTGGAGGATGGCCTTTACACACTTGCAGGAAGCACCATTATTGGATCAGTAAATGCATCTACAGTGCAGTTATCTAATGATGACAAGGCAAAATTATGGCACATGAGACTAGTCCATATGAGAGCACGAGGATTGGATATGTTGAGAAACCGCAACCTTTTGAATAGTGAGAAGATCAGCACACTTGAATTTTGTAAACACTACGCTTAGGGAAGCAGAAAAAGGTTAGCTTCAGCACTGGCAAGCATGAGACGGGAGGGGTGCTAGACTACATCCATTCAGATTTATGGGGTCCCTCTAAGCTTTCATTGAAGGGAGGAAAGAGGTATCTTCTTACATTCATTGATGATTATTCACGAAAGGTTTGGGTGCGTTTCCTCAAGGCAAAAAGTGATGCTTTTGAAGTATGTAAAGAGTGGAAGATTTTGGTTGAAAATCAAATTGAGAGAAAAATCAAGTATCTTCGCACAGACAATGGCTTGGAGTTTTGCAGTGAAGAGTTTAATGATTTCTGCAAGGTTCATAGGATCGCAAGACATAAGACGGTCAGGTACACACCACAGCAGAATGGAGTTGCCGAGAGAATGAACATAACTCTTCTTGAGAAGGCTCGTTGTATGGTCTTACAAGACAAGATGTCCAAAGTGTTTTGGGCTGAAGCAGTTCATATTGCTTCTCATATTGTCAATCGATCTTCAGCATCAGCGATTGACTTTAAGACTCTGAATGAGGTATGGTCAGGTGAACCTTCTAACTATTCATACTTGCGAATATTTGGGTGTCCAGATTATTATCATGTTAATGAAGGTAAGCTTGAACCAAGGTCTAAAAAGGCCATATTTGTAGGGTATGTAGATGGAGTACAAACTATGGTGCTTGTCTTTACTGAAATTTGTAGTTTGTAGATATGTTACCTTTGATGAATCCTCTATACTTGATTCTCGTAAAGTTTCTGTGGAGTTAACAAGAAACGAGAACAATGAGCAGGTGTAGATACCAGTGGATCTTACCAAGGAACGGGATCAAGAGACTCAAATTGATGAGTCAAAAGATGCAGATCTTGAAGAACTTGCTTCAAATGAACCATACACAATTGCGAAGGGAAGGGATAAAAGGCAGATACGGAAATCGAAACTTCTTATAGAGCAAGAAAATCTGATTGCACATGCGTTCATAGCTGCAGAAGAAGAGATTAAGGATCTCGAGCCCTCTTCGTATGTTGAAGCAACGTTTTGCAAAGATGCTGCACAATGGCAGTTAGCCATGATGGAAGAGATGGAGTCTCTTCACAAAAATGAGACATGGGTCTTAGTTAAAAGGCCAAAGGGGATGAGGGCAGTTGGATACAAATGGGTCTACAGAAAGAAAGAAGGTATTCCAGAAGTGGAAGATTCTAGGTTCAAGGAGAGATTGGTTACAAAGTGTTTCAGTCAGAAGGGGGGAATTGACTACAATGAGATCTTTTCTCCAGTAGTGAAACATAGCTCAATTCGCGTGTTATTAACATTGGTTGCACAATTTGATTTAGAGCTTCAACTTCTTCATGACAAAACTGCTTTCTTACATGGTGATCTAGAAGAGTCAATCTATATGGATCAGCATGAAGGTTTCCTAGCTGAAGGAAAAGAAGACCATGTATGCCAACTGATTAAGTCTTTGTATGGTTTGATGCAATCCCTTAGACAGTGGTACAAGAGATTTCATTCATGACTACATATGGATTTTTGAGGAGTGCATTTGATAGTTGTGTGTATCACAAGAAGATGTCTGGTAATTCTATGATTTATCTATTGTTGTATGTAGATGATATGCTTATTGCTGCTAACAACATCACAAAGATAAATATTTTGAAGAAACTATTGAGCAATTTGACATGAAGGATTTGGGAGTTGCAAAGAAAATTCTTGGAATGGAGATTTCAAGAGAAAATGGTGTTGTACATCTTTCTCAAAAGAGGTACATCGAAAAAGTTCTTGAGAGATTCAATATGCATATGAGTAAGCCTTTAAATACACCATTAGCTCCTCATTTCAAGCTCTCGGAGTTACAAATGCCTTGGTCAATGGATGAGGTGGAGCATATGTCAAAGTTTCCTCATGCAAGCACAGTTGGTAGCATTATGTTATCTATGGTGTGCACACGTCCAGATATTGCTCAATCTGTAAGTGTGGTAAGCAGGTACATGGCAAATCCAGGAAAAAGGCACTGGGAAGCTCTTAAGTGGATACTGAGATATCTCAAAGGAGCTCCTGATGTTGGCCTAACCTTCCGTAAAAGTGAAGGTATTTCAATTCTCGATTATGTAGATACTAACTATGCAGGGGATCTTGATCGAAGGAGTTCCACAACTGGATACATCTTTACTCTCGTTGGCAGTGCCATTAGTTGGAAATTGACTTTACAGTCTATTGTCGCTTTGTCTACAACTGAGGCAGAATGTATGGCAGCAACGGAGGTTGTGAAAGAAGCTATCTGGTTGAAAGGTTTGGTGGCAGAATTGAGTTCGGTTCCGCCTGAACCAATTCTAAGATGTGATAGTCAAAGTGCTATTCATTTAATTAAAATTCAAAGATTTCTTGAGCGCACCAAACACATTGATGTCAGATTCTATTTTATTCGAGATGTCATAGAAGAGGGAGATATCAAGGTTGAGAAGGTTATCACAGACGATAACGCTGCAGACATGTTGACCAACATAGTTCCGCTTGCCAAGTTTGCACACTGCAAGGACTTGGGGGGAGTATGCATCAAGTGATGCAACTCTGGGGGAACAACTGCTAGGTGGAGCTAGTATGTTCAACAAAGAATTGATTCTTCTTGTTTCTTATAACGGGATTGCCCTGTAACCTTAGAAGTTTTGGCCGGAGTTGTTTATACGCATGCTCGGAACACAAACCAAGGTGGAGATTGAAAGAGTTGGTTTGGTTCTTATGAAATCAAACTAAATTAAAGAATATTTGGTAGGAAGATAATTAGTACAAAATAAAAGTCAAAGATAGTATCTTGGTAGGTGAAAATTTAGGCAAACCATAAAATTATTTCATATTCTTAACCTTGACATTTTTGACACATAGTGATGTCATGGATGACATCAAAAGGATGAATTTATTCCTATAAATAGGTGGCTCGTAATTCATTTCCAAATCATCTTCTCACTTGCCTTCTCACCTTCTAAGGCATTTGTGTTCTCTCTTGTGTAGTATTTCACTTGTATTCTTTGTAGAGTGAAATAAATATTGGTGCAGTTGTTCTTTGGTGGACGTAGGATCATTTTAATCTGAACCACGTTAAATATTGTTGCTCTTCCTTGTTCGCTAACTTCACATTTCCGCTAACAGATATATTTGGAGATTCAAAGAAGAACGAAAAAACATCCATATAGAAGGCTTATATCCACGATCGAGCTTTAGGCAAGGCGAATCAAAATGTACATTCATTCCTGGATCTTTAAAAGGTGAGTTGTCATGCAGGTTCTCCCTACAAGAAAACTTATGGAAAGAGTTTGATATTATACTACATACAATGGCATTATATGTGATTTTCAGGTGGTGCAGTTCTCTTTCTAAATCTGACCGACCTTTAAAGCTTCATATGACATGAATTTACCATATGTATGTTCCAATTAAATACATATGAGGATGCTTAATTAAGGAGCTTTAATTATCTCACTCTGGCTCTGACATTTGTGTATTAGATGAGCGTTTTTATTATTTATTTTTTATGTTATTCTATTTTAATATGTGAAATATCGATATATTAATAAAGATATAGTGAAAGTAAACTACTTTGTTAGATAGACTTTCGTTATAATATATCTACATTTAGTTTTGTTACATCTTCTATGTCAATTTTGAAGGTTCTCTCCTTATTTGATAGTTTGAGATTTAAATTTTTGATGTTAAACCTAAATCTGACTTGATATCATTAGTTTTGTCGTCAACGTGTGCTTCAGTTTGTAATTATATGCCTGAAGCAATATATTAACATTTTGGATACAAGCAATGCAATTTTGGCTTTTACGTTTTTATTTTTTTAAAATAAGATTTTATCTATCCTTCACCACTAATATATGACTACACCAAACACCTAAAAATTAACCTCAGCCTGAAAAATATATAATGTTGGGCCTATATGACTACACAAAACACCTAACATTAAATTAACTTCATCCTGAAAATATATAATGTTGGGCCCGTGCAAAGTACGAGTCTTGCCCAACTAGTTTTTGTATATGTGGTATAAATTTTTGGATAAAATATATAATTTACTTATATTATTGTATTACTATTATAAGTTTTAGGTCATGGATCGCTCATGTGGATCAATTCGATCGGACCCGATCTGATCCAATATTTCATTTGTAAAAATTGAGATAAGTTTTAGTTTGAAATATTGGGTGGGAACAGTTACTTAGTAACTGTTCGAATGTACATAATCCAATATTTTAAATAAAGAAAACTTACGCTCAGTAAAAAGGGAAGAAAAAATATAAGAGAAGTGAAAACTCTCAACACAACATATTTCGAAGAAAAAAAATACTAACCGAAAGATATATAATTTGTGAATCAATAACCTTGTTTCCTTGAGATTCAAGTTTGGCTTCGAACAATATTTCAAAGAAAAGGATTTCATCGATTTTCCGTTGCAAAATTATAAGGTACACAATTCGTCGATTTTTCTTTAAAAGTCTTATAAATGGTATAAAAGCATGATTCAATTGTTCCCTATTTGAATAATGATTGACATTCACTGGTTGAATGAATCGAGAAATTTGAGATATGATAATTTATCTATTTGTTTTTTTGTTACTCGACATTCCATGATGAGTAGAAAAAAGAGAAAATATTTACTGACGTGAATATTTTAAAAAAAACAAAGAATATGAGTAATAACAATAAAGAGTTATTTTATAAGATTGGAAAAGAATAAGAGTTTGAGTTGGAAAAGAAAAATGATTTCTGGTCTGTGTGGGAGTTATGAATCTTAAAATCCTATAGAGAAATTTGAACTTCAAATACGTAAGAGCTAAAGAAAACGTGTACCTAAATGATATTATGAGATTAAGGATTATGTTTTCCTGGTATCTCCCACAGAATTGATGCACCTAATTTTGTAACTGAGGCATTATCGAGACCTGAAAGGAAAGAATGGTTAAAAGCGATGAAAGAAGAATTAGAGTCCATGAAAACCAACAAAGTCTGGGATGTATTTGACCTTCCTAATGAATGTAAAGCTATTGGAAATAAATGGATTCTTAAAGTTAAATGTAAATTGGATAGGTCAATAACACAAAGCATGATTGGTTGTAAAAGGTTTTACTCAAGAAGTTGGAATAGACTATGAGGAAACTTTTTCACCAGTTGGAAAGTTTACATCTATACAATTACTTTTAGCTATTGTTGCACATTTAGATCTAGAATTACAAGAAATGGATGTGAAGACCACTTTTCTCAATGGAGAATTTAACGAAGAAATCTACATGAAACAACCAGTTGGTTTCATTGTTAAAGCTCAAAAAAGGAAAGTTGGTAAATTGAAAAGATCAATTTATTGTCTAAATCAATCTTCAAAGCAGTGGTATATGATATTTCATAAGGAGGTGATGTCATTTCATTTCACCATGATCGATGAAGACCATTGCATATATGTAAAAATGTCCAATGGAAATTTGTAATTCTTTCTCTTTGCGTATATGATATTTTATTAGTTGAAAATAATCTGGAGTGTGTGAAACTATCAAGTCATGTCTTTCAAAATCATTTGATATGAAAAATATGGGTGAAGTAGACTATATATTGGGTGTTAAGATCCAAAGAGATCGTTTCAAGATACTTTTGAGTTTGTCTCAAAAAAATTATATAAAGAAAATATTGGAACGTTTTCGAATGAATAGTTGCAAATCCATGGATACTCCTGTAGGAAGGGGTGAAACTTTAAGCCTTGAAATGTGTCCAAAGAGTGAAAAGAAAAGGAAGACATGTCTCGAGTTCCTTATTCGAGTGTTATCGGGAGTTTGATGTATGCTATGATGTGTACTCGCCCAGACATTTGTTATGTCTTAAGTCTAGTTAGAAAGTATCAATTCAATCTTGGAAGAGATCATTGAAATAGTAAAGAGAATATTTCGATACATGAAGGAAACTACAAATCATACACTGTGTTATAGTGGATCTAATTTACTCATAAGAGGTTATACAAATGTTTATTGAACTGGTGACCGGGATGATAGAAAATCATTCAATTATAATTTCTTACTAAATGGTGGTGCTATTTCATGGAAAAGTAAGAATCAAACTTGAACAAATCTTTCAACCATAAAATTTGAATTTGTGGCTTGTGCATCAGCAGTACAAGAAGTTGTTTATTTAAAGAAATTCTTTGAGCATTTGAGTATTTCAAAGAACTCTAACCGTCCCATAATTCTATATTGTGATAGTCAAGCGACAATCTCATACACAAAGGATCCTAAGTATCACAGCAAGACCAAAGACATCGACATCAAGTATAACTTTGTGAGATACGTAGTGGCAAATGGAGAAATAACTTTGCAATACATTCCTACACATGAAATGATAGCTGATCCATTTACGAAGGCCATCTCTAGAGACTTGTTTAAAAAACATGTTAAGCTCTAAATTTACGCAAAGTATGATGATATTTTAGCATTGTAAAATGAATTGATTGTTATAATATTCTCTTCTATTTATAAAGCAATTGAAGTTATGTTCAAATGTAGTATACATGTGATATTTTATTAGAAATAAAGTGTGTCGAACAAGTTTCGGGATTGACTCTCTAACACCAGCAATCACCTCTTTCATCGAAAAACATGAAGAGAAGAGTTTCACCACCATATCATGACTTGTTTTATGAGCCAGACAAATGTTTCTCTAAGAAAATGAGTTTAAATATAACTGGAAAAGAAAAAATAGGATTAAACATCTTGAGGTGTTTAGATCGAGATATGTACGATGTTGGATAATCCAGATGATGAGACACATACACCATTATAAGGTAAAAACATTGTAGCACGTGTTTCATACCACGTGTGTCTACAGATCAATGGATTATTGAAAGAATATTCTTTGCTTCTTTATTATATGAGAACCAGAAAGTTAAAATGACTTTTCAATGAAATAACCTTTGAAATTTTGCTATTTCTTGATGTTTCAATCAATGTTTCTACTTTAGCGTAATTACTAATAGCCATGAATGATTCGGCAATGCAGTGCATGTCTAGAAAGCAGTTGAATAGGAGCATATAGATTCAAGTAGAAAGGAAAGACAATAAATGAATAATAAACTTATATACACAAGGCGACTATTGCACTAACCATATTGGAATTGAGTGTAATTATGTGTATAAAGTTAAATATGAACTCGAGATAATTTTCTTAATAGGATGAGGGATCAGATAAGTAATACTAAAGTAGTAAATAAAGCCTGGGGTATTATGAGTAATAGTATTCTTATATAAGTTGTGATTTCCTTCTACATGTAATTTATTCCTATGTGGAGCTTGTAATACCTTACTGGTAAGCTCTTGATGCTCACAGGTCGCACGAATTATTTATAGTATGTATTGTGTGTCTAGTTGATGTTGTGTTGGTGTGAGTCTTGTCCACCATGTGCAAAGTGGGAGATATAAGTCTTGGGTCGTGGATCGTCCATGTGGATCGACCCCACCCGACCCAATATTTTATCTGTAAAAATTGGGATAAGTTTTAGTTTAAAATATTGGGTGGGAACAGTTACTAAGTAATTGATCCGACGTACACAATCCAATATTTTAAATAAAGAAAACTTACACTCAGTGAAAAGTGAAGAAAAAATAGAAGAGAAGTGAAAACTCTCAACACAACATATTTCAAAGAAAAAAGACACTAACCGAATGAATATATAGTTTGTGAATCAATAACCTTGTTTCCTTGAGATTCAAGTTTGGCTTGGAGAAATATTTCAAAGATAAGCATTTCGTCGATTTTTCCCTGCAAAACTATATGGTACATTTCGTCAATTTTTTTTAAAATCTTAGAATTATATTAGTTGGGTGATGGAATTGAATTGAATATTGTTGTAATATCAAATTTTAAGGATTGGGTGTTATTTTCTAACGAAAAAATTGGATAAGTTAAAGGGACAAAATTAGTAGACAATTGATAATGTAATGATGGAGAATAAAGGAGTAATCATGAGTTGGTTATGGAGAAGAAGGGTCGTCTCAACCATAAGGCCACTAAAGAAATCGCTTTGGGCCCCCATTTTCTCCAAAGATGCATATCATGTATTAATAAATTTGAAGAAAAAAATTGTATAGAAGTTACAATTGAAAAACTGAATATTGTGTAGTTGATTGTAGTATCTTTTTTAGATTATTATGTGACTAGTTAATTGTATTATCCCTTCTAGTTTCTCACGTGGCTATCTATTTTATTTTCTAGTTCATTTATATTCTGACGATTATCATGAACCAACAATATTGTGTTCTTATATTTACTTCTATATTTCTCTTTTCACTATTTTTTATTCTTTCATTATTGAATATTGTGAAGTCTCTAAAATCTTAGAATATTCTACATTATGTAAAATCTATTTTTATGTGTTTATATAAGGGAAAATTCATAAGTAACCCCCTAGATTATGACCGAAATCTCAGAGACACACATTAACTAAACTAAGGTCCTTTACCCCCCCCCCCCCC
>NC_028637.1:47705547-47734777 GCF_001406875.1 Solanum pennellii
CCCCAACTTACTTTTTGTAATTTTTTGTGCACCTTTTTGGCATACGTGGCATCCAAATATCTCCCACGCGCCTCAATTGCATGGAGTCGCAAAATGTATCACGTAAGACAAAGGTTTATAAAATTACAAAAAGAAAAAGTTCAGGGGGTTAATAGGATCTTAGTTTAGTTAAGATGCGTCTCTGAAATTTCGGTTGAGGGGGTACTTGTGCATTTTCTCGTTTATAAAAAAATCAAATTTGTCTTGTTATCTTATTCAAATTTCATGTTTTATTATTCTAATTTTATATTATATAATTTTGATTGAAAATTTACATTTATGCATTCTTACTTCATAATGTCTACATATATGCTATCTCTACAGACCTCATTTGTACGATTACAGTGAGTATGTTATAATTATTCGACTAAAAACAATAGGGAATCTTTATAAAATTTGGCTTTAGGCCCCTAAACTTGTTGAGACATCCTGTGGAGAAGAAATGGTAA
Source organism: Solanum pennellii (assembly GCF_001406875.1). Lineage (NCBI taxonomy): Eukaryota > Viridiplantae > Streptophyta > Magnoliopsida > Solanales > Solanaceae > Solanum > Solanum pennellii. The sequence goes on from NC_028637.1 coordinate 47,706,036, forward strand.
TGGTGAAATAAGGTTCTGCATGGTCTTTGTGTAAAGATTTTAGTATTATTTTCGTACAACTAACAAGATTCAAATTATTTTTAAATATTATCACATTAGAGTTAAAGTTTGATATATTGAGATATGTAATTAAATATAGGTGTAGTGTATTATGCAAAGAACATTAAATTTATATTATTGGATATTTTGATATTAAATTCTAGGCTTGAAATTTGAAAAATATGAGAGTTGAAGTGTTAGCAAGATACGGAACTTGATTATAAATTTGAGTGAGTTTTTGGGTAAAAGCAATACACATAGTAGTACGAGTATTGTTAGTTTTGAAATATTATTTTGATTATTTATTTGAAAAGATTATATAGATTTGGAAGTCCAACGAAAAGGGGAAGGCTCAAGTCCCGGAGTAATTGTTCGACTGTTTGAGGCAACTAGATTTGTAAATCCTTGTTAAGTGTGTAGAATCGTGTATTTTCTTGTGATATCTTTTGGGGAGTAATGATACTTGGTAATGACTTTACTTGTCCATATTGAATAATTCTAATGATGAAAAGAGGATAATAAAAGACAATGTGATAAATTGTTAGTGTGTGATGTGTTGAAAATTGCTTGAAATGCTTATTGACTCGTTCTTGATGTTGAATCACGCTTGGGTTGTTGAGAATGGTGCATTATTATTAAAATGGTCATCTCCTTATTATTTATGTGAACATGTCATTTGCATACTGTTTTGAGACATGGTTGTGACAAGTGTTATATGAATTAAGAAAAAATAAGAAATTAAAGAGGATGTACGATTTTGAGGGACGTGTCGCGCATCCCAATGGATACTATAGTTTGAGGGATGTGTCATATGACGCGACATATACTATATTTTGAGGGTTGTGTCGCACGCCGCGAGAGATGCATGGACAAATATGTCCTTCATGGGTCCCGAACTGAGAGACAGTGAGTATGTATCATTAAGTCAAACATGCATCCCTATAATTGACATTGCATTTCATTGCATTGCACATTTTTATCATTGGTGAACTTGATCTTGTGTGTTGCAGATCTTGTGAATGCATTTCTATGGAACTTGTGATTGATGAATATCGAGCTTGTTGTAAAGGATATGTATTTGTTAGAGTGTTAGTGTTGAATTGTGTGCTATGTAAATTGTGAACTGTTAGGTTGGCTTGATTTTATGTAGGTTACAGTACTGGAGATTCTATTGAGGTGTAAGGAGTATCTGTATTATATTCCTTAACTTGTGTTTAGAAATTTACTTGCTGAGTAACGTATGGTTTGGTACTCACTCCTTGCTTCTACAATTTTTTGTAGGTTACGAGCCTAGATTTTTGTGGTACTTCCCATTCTCTTCTTTTCCGAGCCTTCCTATGAAGGTTCATCAGGTTGTTGTTTGTCATCTCACCGGACCTTCTTACTCCTGTTTATTATCTTGTCCTATTCTATAAATAATGTCATCTGAGACTTGTATATTTTTTTGAAAAAATTGTAATATGATAGAGGTTTGTACGTGTGATTACCTGATTTTAGGGTTTTATTTTGTGTTAATTATAACTTCCGCATTATTAGATGGTTTTAGTCCATTTTTCTTATTTTACTTCTACATTCGCCTTACAAGTTAGATTTTAGGTTGACTTATCTTGGTGGGATAAAACAAGTGTCATCACGTCCATTTTTGGGTAATGATATTTGTTTTGGTTAAAAAAATAAATCTCAGCTAATTTTCAATTTCTCTAAAATTATAGTAGACATTATTCCACTTTTGACGTTATAAAATTTTGTACATCTTTGTTTCTGAAAGTTAATTTATATCTCATTATAATGGATGTTAATATTTTCTTAAAAAAAACTCTTTTCTATAAGTCCTCTTTTTAATTAATCCAATCTTGATCGGTTCATTCAACTAGAGGGCTTAAACAAGGTGATCCATTATCTCCAGCTCTATTTATTTTAGGAGCTGAAGTTCTAACCAGAATGCTTAATAATATATATGATAATATTGCTTACAAAGGATTTCATATGAAAGCTAAAGGCCCTCAGATTAATCATTTAAGCTTTGCAGATGATGTGATTATTTTCACCTCTACTAATAGAGAATCATTGAAAATTATCATGGATACTCTAAAGGAATATGAAAATGTCTCTCAACAGCTTATTAATAAGAAGAAGAGTTATTTTCTGGTTCCAGAAAAAACCCCTCAAGATATTATTCATATTATTCAAGAAGTTACTGGTTTTTCTCAGAAGACAGTCCTATTACTTATCTTGGTTGTCCCCTTTATGTTGGGAGACAAAAGATTATCTATTATTCTCATTTAGTAGATCAAATTGCTAAAAAGATATCTGGTTGGCAGACAAAAATCCTCAGCTTTGGGGGAAAAATTACCTTGATCAAACATGTCCTACATTCTATCCCAATTCATACTATGGCTGCAATTTCTCCTCCCAGTACTATTATTAAATATATTGAGTCTATTATCTCAAATTTTTTCTGGGGAAGAGATCAGGATAAAAAGAAATATCACTGGACAACTATGGACAGTTTAAGTTTACCATATAATGAAGGGGGAGTAGGTATTAGAAGGCTTAAAGATATATGTACTGCCCTCCAATATAAACAATGGTGGCTGTTCAGATCTAAATCAACTATATGGAGTAAGTTTCTTAAATCCAAATATTGCAAGAGAGCCAACCCTGTTGCCAGGAAATTTGAAAATGGTCAATCTTTGATCTGGAAATATATGATGAATAATAAGCAAAAAATAAAAGAGCATATTAGTTGGCAAATAAGGTCTGGAAGTTGTTCATTTTGGTGGGATAATTGGTTAGGAGTTGGTGCTTTGGCTAAGTATATTGATACTATTTCATGTCTCAATAATGACACTATAGGTGATTTTCTGATTAATGGTAAGTGGAATGAGTTGAAATTAAGGCAACAAGTTCCAGCATTGATAATTCCTGTGATATTGAATGCCAAATTCCAGTATCAACAGGGAAGTAAGGATATAGCAGTTTGGAAACCAACTGATTTTGATAACTTCACCTGTTCTTCAGCCTGGGATGTTTGCAGAGCTAGAGGAAACATTGATCAGATTAATTCTCTCATTTGGCATAAAAATGTGCCTTTCAAAATGTCTTTTCTTTTATGGAGAGCCTTAAGGTTTAAATTACCAACCAATGAAAACTTGGAAATCTTTGGAGTGGAACCAGTGAGATGTTACTGCTATAGAAATAAAGGTTGGGATGATATGATCATATATTCTTGCAAGGTAACTTTGCAACGCATATATGGAATTTCTTTTCCAGTTCCATAGGTTTTACATTTCAGAAAACATCTTTGAGTAACTGTATAGTACATTGGTGTGATAATAAAGGGAGAAATGAGGCTCATAAAACACTAATCAATGTATTACCTACTGTTATATGTTGGAATCTTTGGAAAAATAGGTGTGCAGCTAAATATGGTGGAAAGATTTCCAGTATTTTCAAAGTCAAGTATCTTATTCTTAAGGATATATTACTTATCCTTTACACCATATTTCCTTATATTCAATGGCCTGGAAATTGGACAGATTTGGTTGAACTATTGGAGAATTGCAGACATGAGGTAAAGGTTGTTGTAGTCACCTGGAAACCACCTCCTACTACTAGATATAAGCTAAATACAGATGGTAGTGCTTTGTCTAATCCAGGAAAAATAGGAGGGGGTGGAATACTTAGAAATGAATATGGTAATATCATTTATGCTTTTGCTATACCTCTTGGGGAAGTAACTAATAATCAGGCAGAGATACAAGCTGCTATATATGGACTGCAATGGTGTATAGAGCATGGTTATAGGAATATCATCCTTGAGGTTGATTCAGAATTATTGAATAAATGGTTATTATGTAGAGATCAACCTCCTTGGAAGCTGCAAAGGTTTGTATTAGAAATACAAAAACTTACTAACCAATGTACTTACTTTTCATGTGTACATATTTACAGGGAAGCCAACTGTACAGCAGACATATTGTCAAAGCATAGTCACAGTCAAGACATCATACAACATTATTATACTTACAATCAATTACCACAAGAAGCAAAAGGAAGTTATATCCTAGAAAAAATGGGAGTTCAAAGCTTCAGAAGAAGGAAATTAAGAAGGATTAAATATCCTTCTTGATTATTTTATACCAGATTGCTACCTATAACATATATTGTATGGTATAATTAAAGTTGCAGGTAGAAGGAGATCAGAAGTAGCAAGGGAACAAGCAAAACAGAATTGTACCTATAACATATATTATGTCTATATATGGTATAATTGTTGTTGCAGGTAGAAGGAAATCAGTGTTAGCAAGAAGCAAGCAACGTATACATATACAAATTACTACACCAAATACAACAACAAGAAGGTGGAAATACAACAAAGTGGAAGAAAAGCTAAATTGATGGATTAGCATAGACATTAGTCTCTTATAGATTTTCTCTTTTCATTTAAGTTGTAAAAGGGATAGTCTCCTTATTTATTTTTTCTTAGAAAAAGTGTATTAGGGGAGGTCTCCTCCTTAGATACTTAGTTTTTCTGTAGATAGCATCTCAATGTATGAGGTTGTGTTGACTAACCTTTATAGGTATGTCAACTATATACCTACCAAATGATAGAAGGTAAGGTTTATGCCCCCCTTCTTGTACTCTTTTTTTCTATTAATGATAAGGCCTGGGGGTGTTGCTCAACCCCTGACCCACCTCAAGGGTCGTTCAAACTAAAAAAAAAATCTTGATCGGTTAACTAGTTTCAACAAATTTTTTGGAAAGAGTTATTTTCATAAGTTAAATAGACCATTAATAAGGGTTAACCGTAGCATTAATTAGTTCAATATTTTTATGTTTTGTTTCGCCTTTGAAATAATTAGGAGTCAGTTTTGAAAACATAGAAGGTATGTACAAATATGCCATGCACACAAGGGTATATATGTTATTTTTATTTTTATATTTAAGTTTTATGTATACATGACCTATTATATTTTTTATACATGCCATATTATTTCCTCATATCTACTATCCTTTTTACTAATGTTATTTATTTTATGTAATTTATAAATTCCTAACCTTTCATATACATATTATTTTAATACATATAATCTATTGTTAATTTATCCCTACATGTAAATAAAATATTAAATGTCCATATGTTTTAAACAACTTACATGTACATAATATACTTCATTTAAATAAATTTAAGATCGCAAATTTTACATAATATTTTAAAATTTAGTATTATTATTGTTTATTTTATTTGTTTATATTAGAAAACTTCATTTTATGGATTTTCATTCATATTATCTATCACACATACTACTTTATGTTTATACCCGACTATTATCTTATTTTATTTTATATTACATTACGTCTTTGTAACGATTGGGTTTCGGCGTTATAGAAAAGTCAATGACGAAAATTTGGAGTCAAAAAAATTTTTCGCAGTAACTTGAATTTTCCAACCTAGTCTAGATTTGGATGAAATCAGAGTCCTTAAGGTGTAGGAAAATGTAGTATCTATCAGGTGATTTATTTATTATTATTATTTAATGAGTAGTTAGATAACTCGTTAAAGAATCCGTACGACTTTATGAAATTGAATTTGGGTGAGTAGAACTTCCGTAATCGATCTTAGCGTAACGGGTATTTTATTAGCGTCGTGGATTAGACGTGTGTTGTGAAATGGAAATTTTAAAATTCATTAAATAGCTCACTATTTCGAGAATCCCGCCTTGGCATGGATTTATGCCTCTCTAGTGGAGCCGCTAAAGCGGGATGGTGGTCGTGTGGTGGCCAAGACGCGACTTAATGTCATTAATACACTCCTAAGGGACCTTATTTGGTACTTTTCATTTTTTAGAGCTAAGACACGAACCTCAAGCGACTCCTACTCGTTTTTCACCATTTTTAGGCTAAAGATAAGTTTTTCACTCCCTGAATCCATTTTTCGATCCATAGAACTTAATAAAATGGGTTAAGATTGATAGGGAAGGATTTTGTTATAGATTCTATTGTGGAAACAATCCTAAATTGGATAATTAGGATCATGGGTATGATCTAGGGTTCATAGAGTTATTATAGTTTCGGATAATTAGCAATTATTTGTTGATTTCCATGTTATTACGATTATTTATAGACCAAGAACAAGCGAAACGAATCCAAAAAGAAACGGATCAAGTTTCTTAGGGTTTCAAGCTTGTTTAGAGGTAGGTGATGGTTGTGATTCTATGATTGTATGATGTGTTCTTGTTATTGCTTCATTATGATGCATGTATGTATGTGAATGTTGCATTGTTGATTCACACTTGTTGTAAATGAGATAATGATTATCTGTCATGAATCACTCTTAATTGTATGACTTGAAGGAATACTTGTGTTTGTCATTGTGGTGTTGATGAATGATATTACCATAACTTGGATCGGGTTGTCAAGCTCCGACATAAAAATGGGATCAGATTTCCACGGTCTAACACAACAGTGGGATTAGGTGTTACGTTCTAGTGCACTAACAGTTTGGGTTTGGTTCCGTGAGAGTACCAACTACTTGTGATAAGGGTGTATTGTTGAAGCATGTGATATTCAATATTGTATATATTAGATGTATTGCATGGTTATATTGTCGTATTAACTTGTTTATTTTGCACTTAGTAAGATAGTCATGTGATCCTATCAGTACACGGTGGTTGTGTACTATTTCTGCACATACTCTTAATTTTTTTAGTACAAGGCATCTTCTAGCGGCTATTGACAAACCTCGTTTAGAATATCTGTGATCGTTAACTTTCATTCAAGGGTGAGCTAGAATTTTTCGGGTTGCCTGGATTTCTCTTTCGTCTATGTCCATCCTTTTTAGACTTATCCATTAGTTTTGTTAGTTTTAGTTCGTTGGATTATGGGTTGCATCTCTCTTTATTAGACAGGGGTTATTGTGTAGATATTTTGGCACATTGACTTTCAAGTTCTAGGTTTTATTTTCTTCCGCATTGTTTAGTTTAGTTCTTGAGAACTCTTGTTGAAGTTTATGGAAACTTTATTTTATTTAGTTAAATGTCTTAGTTTTTGGTTTAGTTTCTTGTTTGGGTTGTAGTAGTGGTCCTCCCACCGAAAGCTAGTGTGGGTGCCAATCACGACAGTCGGGGTCGTGACAGTTTTAATTCTAAAGATAAATAAAACAACAAATTTTCATATCCCATAAACTCACCATTCATATATTTAGGGTAAGTTTATATAAGACATATCTACATTTCTCAACATATAAAATTGTCATACATTTTAAGTACATTTATTTATTTATTTATTTTATTGTATGATAAACGTACTACTATTAATTTATTTTATAGGAGTATGTATGTCATATCTTGTATCAAACTAATGAAATTTAGTTATCAATGATTTTAAAGAAAATAAATGAATAAATTTTCCTAGTTATTTTTCCTAAATTGAGTTTAAGGACTATCTCTGGATAGAAGACTCTAAGGAATGCTTTAGTACCTTCCCCTCAAGTAACCAGAACTCTTACTTAGAATCTCATTGGTTTTCACAAATCAAACAGAGTACATTTACATATTAAAAATAATTTTACAAATATTTTCCTTAAAATTAGATGGAAACTCTAAAACAATATTTTTTAAAATCAGAGTGACAGACATATCATATTGTGAATCGTCTCTGCTAGCTCAAAAATAGGGTGTGACAACCTCTACCTCGATTGGAATTTGGGTTGACATTACGGTCATTTGAAGTATTTTTTGGCTAATGTGGGTTGTTGGTTGATTCATGGATTTCGAAGGGGTAGATCATGATAAAGAAAATAATGTACCATCAATGAACTCGTGATTTAGCAGTAAATTATGAAGTTTTATTGAAGTTACTTGACGGGGATGGGATGATAAGGTAATAACAATGTATTTAAATTCTGATTGAAACACTTTGAAGATATATTCCTTTTTTATCTTCAAAAATAAGTTGTCGTCCCAGCAACAGACAGTTCATCAAAGATGAGTTTGACATTGTGTAGGTATTGCATGACAGAGCAATCGTTTTATTTCGCATTCTGTAATTGCATACGGAGATTGAAAACTCATGTATTAAATGGAGAAGATAGAGTAGTTGCAAGTAAATCCCGCACCGCCTTCGTTGTATTCAATCCAATGATTATTGGAAGTGTTTCTTCAGAAAGGGATGAGAGAAGAACACCAAAGATCAACTGATCTTGTTGTATCCAATGTGAGTAATCAGGATTCGGCTTAACACCATGTAACACCCCAGAATTTAGTGAAATGAACTGGTGAGTTCTAGAGTCTTTGGTAAGATTTTTGGAGTGTCGTATGAGGGCTAAAATCAAGATAAATGGTTGCCGTACTTAGAATATCATGTTTAGGGGTTAAACGTCTGGGTACGACTCCCCAAGAGATCCTTGAGGAGAACCCCAACACTGACTAAAAGCTGGCAAAATAGTTTGGTTCACGGTTGCAATTCACGGCCAGTAGACTAGTGTACGCCCCGTGGATATTGGGTGTAAGTCCAGGCCTGCAACTTCAAGCCTCAGTCCCCAACCACGTACAAATATCACACCAAGTAGATCCACAGTCCGTGGAGGGGTCTCGTGAATTTCGCCAGTTTTTTAGTAAGTTTTAGTTAGGTGTTTAGGAATTTTTTAGTAAATTAATTAAGGGCTAAGGGGGTCTGTTAAGTATTTAAATAACATCCTATAAATATTTAATATACCCCTAAGTAAATGAATTTAACTTATTCACCTAAATAACCCAAATTACTCTCCAAATATTCTCTCTCTAAGAAGCAAGGAAGAAGAGGAAGTTGGGGCAGCACCTTGGTCGAGTTTTATTCAGTGATTCAAGCTTTGTTTAGGGAATTGATTGAAGGTATATGAATATTATTCATCCATGGGTTCTTCCATCCATGGAGATCCCTTAGTTTCCCCCAAATGAAAGGCAAAAACCCAAATTCTAGTTAGGATTGTGCTTGCATTCTGGGTAGGGTTTGGGTTTAATTTCAATCTAGTGGATAGCATCCAATTATGATTGATTTAGATTTGTTTTATGATATTATGATGATTTCATGTGATTTCGATGGTAAACCCTAATCTAAATGGATGAATCTTATCCTTGTGGGTTTATGCCATTAGATGTTGATACGACCCGAGAGTACCCACTAGGATTAACACGGCGTACTTGACCTCTCAGAGCTCTTATACAAGCCCTTAGACTTCATTCATTGCATAGGTATGAAAAGTAGTGCGGAATTAAAAAATTTCACCATAAAGTCAATAAGGAAACTCTTTGATAAAATGTAAGAAGAACTAAGTCTCGTCACAAGCCATATTAGACACATATCTTTATTATAGGGGCATGGTCCTTACATTGAAATAAAGATACAAGTCTTATGCAATTATCTTTAATGAAAAAAAACTAGAAATAACATCCATGTCCTCGAACATATGAGGACATACCAAGAGTCTTGAGAGAACAATCTAATTCCCAAGCTTCAACTCTAAGATCCTCACTTTCCACCACCTACACTTGTAGAAATAGAGAAGAATATGAAGTTAGTACAATTAAACACTAAGTATAACAACCACGCAAAAATATACTTTAAAGAAGAGACATTTTAGTTGAAAACTATGCATTATGTAAATTTAGTAAAATTCTCATGAACATCAAATAAGATATATAGAAACCAATCACCTCACATACAAAACCATTCTTTTCATTTATACACATTACCTTCATATAGACCATCACCTTAACATTAACTCTTAACCTCAAGTAACCCTCAAGCATCACTTGGTGCAATGAGTGGATAGTGTCCCATTCCATCATCCACCCTCGAGCAACACTCTAAGGCCACCTAAGATGGACTCACATGCTACCTCCTTGAAATCAACCACATTCATTCATAAGACATAGACATAACATAATCATAATCATCACATTAGGACCATCACCTAGGATAACTCTAAGCCACACTAGTGCAATGTAAAAGTAGCATCCCATTCTACTACTCCGACTTAGTGCTCCTTTGCACCACCCTAGACTAGGCACATCATATTCAACAAGTTATAACACCTTCATTAACATTAGACATAAGACCAATCATGCTTAATTAACATTAGACATAAAGTCAACTTACTTCCTTAACATCATGTAGACAACCCATTCATTCATTCACATTATAAGGACACACCAAGACTCCCTTCAAATTCCTACTTGTGCAATGCATAGATTGCGTCCCATTCCACCACCTACCCTAAGTAGTACACCCTTAGGAAGACCTAGTTCATTACATTGTTTTGTGGGGGTAAGCTTTAACCGTCATAGACCATGGGAGCTTAACATGGAATCCGGGTAGTACCCCTACTGGATGAGGGATCCCCACTTGCCTAAGGTAGAGTCATTCTTTTAGCCTTTACATGGAAAACCAATAGCTAGTCCTACGCGAATGCATAATTAAGGGATAAGGAGATTGCTTCTAGATACTACACCCCTACTAATAGAGAGTACCCATCTCAAGAGGTTGTTACTAAGTACCCGACCTCTGCTCACGGGGGAGTACTCACCTGTATCATATCCTCTCCGTGATAAGCATTAAACCCTACGGAACATTAGACTTTCATTACATTCATTAACTATAGGTTAAGAGATTGCTACTAAGTACGCTACCTCTACTCACAGAAAGAATAATCATTCCAACCTATCATTCGTTCATTGGAAAGCTCTTAGGAATAATGAGATTGCTTCTAGACACTCCACCTCTACTCATGAGAAAGTGTCCATCCCAACATCCCCCATTCATTCATTAGATATCTATTCAGAAAATCTTTCAATAGACCCACCTTCATTACATTTTCATTGGCTTTATTCATTATTTCATGTGTGTATATGTGAGAAAGTCTTTCACATAAAAACCATTATTCATGATATTTTATTCTAAACATGCTCATACTACATTCATCATAATCCACACAAAACATACTTCACAATCACAGTATACTCCCATAGTCACACGATCTTCAAGAATCACATGCCTAACTTCATATTACATCTCTATACATAGTGCATCCTAACATTACTTTACTTAGCATTCGATTCCCTCAAGGCCATAATCACAATATAAATATATATTCATATACAATAGCTAAAAACCGCCACCATAAGTGGACAATACCACACAAAATCAATTCAATAAGAACTAGAACAATTTAGGTCAACTAACCCTTTATCCAAGCCATGATCACCCTTTCTCAATTCTCCAACAATTCATCATAATTAGGCATGTATAGTTATATATAACAATAGTAACCAAAAATACTACTAATTTAGGTGCAATTCTATCAACATGAAACCATTATCACAAAACCCACTTCATAAGCCAATTTAGAATATTTGGATGAAACATGAGTTATTCAAGGAATTCCGTTAAAATCATCTCAAAAACCTTGATTCAACATTAATACATCCATATCATTACTTTTAAAACATTTTAAAAATGAACCCATGCATAGAATAGAAATTGGGAAAATTGATCATTGATTCACTTTTGAAACCCTTTGAATTGGACTTCCTGAATGAGAGATTATTCAAGAATGAAGGATAAACATACCTTATTATTAAGAATTCCATGAAAATTTATGAATAAATCACTTGAAACCCCTTCTCAGAGCTTGAATTTAACCTACTTCAATGGTGTTCTTAAGAGAATTTCTTTGGGAGTGAAGAGTTTGATTTGGGTGTTTGAGTCTAAATGAGGGTTTTATTATTTTAATATAATTAAAATAACTAAAAACACTAAAATAACCATCACCATATTTAATTGGACAAGGGTAAAATTTACCAAACCACCCTTGGCTTGGCCGAGACTTTGGACAGTTTGAAAGTGACCATTGACGGACCGTCAATCACTTGACGCCCCGTCCTGGAAGTCCATCAATGGTGAATGAGAGGGTCAAAATGGAGATAAGATCCATAATCCTAAGTTATTATTGACAGATCCCATTGACGATCCGTCGATTGGATCCGTTAATGGTGATGTTTTTGACAGCTTTTTATCAAACGTTTGGGTCCTCTTCAAGGACCCTAAGGGTGGTCCTTGGGGATTCGTACCCAAAATTCTTGACCCTAAACATGAACATCTAGATTCTAGAGTCTCCTAAACTCATTTTAGACTCCAAACAACACACCAAAACATAAGCAACATATAAGAACATACTAGAACACAAAAGACTAATTTTCGAACGTCTTGGTCGTTCCTTGAAATTTGACTTCAAAACCACTCAAGACTGACCTTGGATACTATTTTTAATTAATTTAGAAAGTTATTAACTCAAGAAGCTCATCTGAAGCTCTAGTTTATCCTAGTTCATTTTGAGGGTGTAATAGAGGCAAAGTTGAAGGTTCAAAAGTAATCTTTCTAAATGAATGTCTTGTATGCTAATTGATCATAGTTAGGATCAATAAATCATGAACAGATATTGTTGAATATTATTGATCTTGACTTGTAAAGTTATAATTGAACCTTTATGATCAATTAATACTAGAATCATCTAGTAATGCAAGATGTGATCAAAATACCTTGATATGTATATATAAGAGATTAAGAAAGAAACCTTAGAGTAAGGTTGTGATCCTAATAGCTAGGACTTTAGGGTGAAGTTAATCTGATGAACTAGATGTGCTAAGGCTTTGAGACTAATTTTTAACTATAAAAGTCTAATAGATTGAATTGAGGTGAAAGGCCTATACTCACCTAACATATCTTATGAATTCTTGAAAGATGAAAGTGATAGAACCACTTGAACATGGATTGGAAATCCTTCCATGAGACATGAGTGTTAAGAAAGGCTTAACAGGTAAACTTTGGGGTGTATGCTTGGCTCCAAACGGATATTGACAATGATATGGAGTGTCACACAAGATATGGTCTAGACTCCAAGAAGAAAGGAGAGCCACGCATAGTTGATGTGAGGACTATCCAAGTTAAAGGGGTAACTCTTACGAAGTAGAGTGTGGGTTTTCCCAAAGTTAGGTCTCATGAGATGGAATCCTTCACTTAGTTGAGTTAAGGTTTGTAGTAGCAATCTTCATATCCTATGAACTAATACATGTTTGAGAAGCATCTCATAGTGTTCAAAGCATAATGAACTAAGGCATGCTTGAGAAGCATCTCATATTGTACAAAGCATAATGAACTAAGACTTACCTAATGAAGTAACTCATAGTGTTCAAGAGTATAAATGAAATTAGAAATTCTTAGGTAAGTAGTCTCCTAGTATCTATGCTAGTAGTGAACTTAGATATGCTAAGGGAAGTATCTCATAAGGTTCAAGTATCAATTAACTAAGATGTGCTTAAGAGATGACCTCGTTGTGTTCTAAAGCTAAAGACAGGAACTAGGTTTCAAACAAAGAAGTATTAGTAAGAGGACCTAAAAGTAATACTTAGAATGATTAGTATTATGAGGTGCTATGATTGCATTGCACAAGTATCACTTAGGGTTACTAAAGAAGGTGAGTTGAGATTGGATTGTGCCTTAGTTGCCTTCCTTGTTATAGTTGAATAAAGGTGAGAGAGTCCCTTAGTTAGGAGAAGATAAGCTAATAATGAGACAAAAGTAGAGTGAATATGACTAGGATAACATCAAGGTTATGCTTAGTGTGAAGGATAGTATGGGATACCTTTCATGCATTGCACAAGTGTGCTTGGAGGTTACCTAGAAGTATGGTGACCTTATGATAGAGAATATTAAATACTTAAACCAAGTATATAGACTATGATTAATATGACATTAAAACCTAGGTCTTGACTATGAAGGTGGACTATGCCCAAGAATGACCAAAAATATGTACTTAGCTTGGATGGTATTGTGGGATGTTATCCTTGCACAGAACAAGTATACTTGGAGGTGGTTTGTAAAGTAGTTCTCTTGTAATATGAAAGACTTAAGGTTGATGTATGTAATCATTAAATTCAAAGTAGAGACTATGCCATGAACATGATGTATATCCTATGCTCATTTACTATGTCTTTGTTGATTTGTGTTTATATGATGCTTATATTGGAGATTATGTTATGATTGTGATGATTATGCTTATGAACATGTTATTATATCTTATACTTATGTCTTATGTTGACTAATCATTAGAGTTGCTCTTATGATGAGTGCTAGCTTTTATACTTCATAAATTTTGTACTAACGCATGTTGCCTACATTCTAACCAAATGTAGGGCTGGAGGCTTGAGTTGCTTTGGAGGCTAGTTTTCAAGGACTTAGAAGAGTTGAAGATCTTGGTGAGTCCTCATAGCTGTGAGGATAACATCCACTTTACCTTTATGTCATTTTGTTTTATGTTTATAGACTTTGTATAGGTTGCGTCCAAAATTTTATATTCAAGTCAACTTATATGGTTTTGGGAAAAAGATTTAGAAAAGACTTTAGTTTGTAATTTATGACAAGTATCCTCTCATGTTTCAGTCTACAAGTATACATCTACTTTAAATTCGGGGACCGAATTTCTTAAGGTGGGGAGAATGTAATACTCTATATTAAAATAAGGGCATATATGTCATTTAGCTCTCATTAACAAAAAGGAGAGATCAGATTTTTTTCAAAAAAAAGGCTGGAAGCCCTAACTATAGCAACAGTTTAGCGATCAAAAAAAAATAAAAATTAGAGGACTCTTCTTGCTCTACAGTGAACGAACGAAGGAGAAGAACAAATTAAAATTGAAAGCCTTAGTTCTCAAACTAAAGAGAAGAAGAAGAAGAAGAAGAAGATAAGTTTCTTAACATAGTTTAAAGGTTGAATTTGTATCTTCCATGACTATAAGATTGAGAATTGGAAAGTTGAGAAACATGGATTTTGAAGAAATAGAGGGAATTTATTTCATTCTTATGAACCAAGTGAATATAATCAATGATTTGAACTGGAAACTTTGGTACTGGGATTATATGCAATAAAAGTAATTGGGAAGTAACGTTAGGTTGATCTTTTTTACAGTGGAATTGTCCAAGAAGAGACTACTTTGTGTGTTAAAGCACTAATTAAGCGATTGGGCATATTTCGAATCAGTCATGAAACCTCTAGAGCTGGGTTTTTGTTCATGTAATATGAATTACCTAAATGAAGGTGTTAGAAATTGTTATGAATGTGATTATAGATTGACTTAAGGAATTCTTACGGATTAATCGAGAGGCAAGCTTGGTAACTCGACAGGATTACTGTGAGTAGTAATCTTCCCACAATTTGTATTTCAAAAATTTCTTGATTTTTACATGGTTTATAAAGTAAATATGTTATCGACTGTTTTGAATTTGCATGTGGGACAAGTCTTTTACTGAATCTGATATCAAAAAGATTATTTGAGATGATCTCATTCTTACAAGATATGATTACTGATATTATGATTACTGCTATTGAAAGGGTTTTACACTTATATGATAAATAGTATTTTGATAGGTGATTGTTAAACTTTGAAATTACATGATTTGATAAGATTTAAATGCTTTGTTCGATTTTGAATTTGTAACTAACCGCGAGCACCCCCAGGTCGCAACACGGCATACTCGACCTCTTGGAGGTCTTATACAAGCCCTTGACATCATTCATCGCATATATATTAAAAGTAGTGCGATATTAAATCTTTTCATCATAATAGTCAAACTTTTTTATAGAATATAAGAAAGAACTAAGTCTCTTCATATCCATCTTAGACACAAGTCAATAACATAGGGTCACGGCCCTTTCATCGATTTGAAAAGAAACTATACTCTATTACAAAGTCTTTAAGAAAAGGAAACTGAAACATAAGTCATTGAATATATGAGGACATACCAATCTTGAGAGAATGTTATTACCAAGCTTCAACTTCTAAGAATATCCTCACTTGCCACCTACACTTGTAGAAATAGATAACATATGTAATTAGCACATTGAATGCACTAAGTATGGTGAGCATGCAAGATAACCATGCAAAAAGGGACATTTACTTTAAAATATATTTTTCATGATCTTTGATAGTAACCTCATGAAACAAGTATAAGAACTATCTTCAAGTCAATATTCATATATAAGACATATTCAAGTAATCCATAAGATACAACCATAATCACTTACAATACATATAAACATTTAGACTTCCTACCAAAGGTCATCCTAAGACCCACCTAAGTAGATATGAAGCGGCGGCCCATACAACCCCTTCACACTCACCTAAGTGATCCTCAAGACTTCCCAAAGTAAGAATATTCTCGTTTCATCATTTAGACTCTCTACCTAATGTTACTCTAAGACTCACCTAAGTAAGACATGAATAGACCGCCCATGCACCCTCTTTAAGTCTACCTAAGAAATCCTCAAACCTACCCTAAATAAGAACCTTTCTATTCAACATGCATTAACTTCAGTAAACATTATTCATTAATCCATTTAAGACACAAGTAACAATTAGAGGACTTCACATAATGGTCTTGGAGGACCTAGGGAACTCATTCTAGCATCTTCAAGGCCTACTCGTGTCATGTATAGATAGCATCCCATTTCACCACCTACACGTTGTAGAACCTATCCAATACTAGAGTGTACATCCCACATGATGAGAATAGGCATTAACAGACATAGACCACACTAGTTAGGTATGGAATCCGGTTTCATAAGGACCCCACACCGTGGAAGGTGTTCTACTTGCCAAAGGTAGAACTATTAATCATCCCATGTTGGCACATGGTTAAGGAATATGAAGGGCTTCTTTGTACTCTAGTTTTACCTAAAGTAGAGCTACTACCAAAAGCATATTCACTCCATGCTTTGCCTTTGTTCTCATAGAGTAAATCATTTACTAGGTGTATTAGAAAAGGTACCATCACTAAGTCCTACCAACTCATAATACTTTTTTTTCCAAGGATGGGACCACTAGGGATGCCAATAAAGGTCGATTAGGATAGCTCTTATGACTTCCTTAGAGATGGTTTCATGTCGTTCAAGGCAATCTACCCCTAAGTCCATCTTTCCACTCAATAAGGACACCATTACGGTCTTTCACTTCAAGGCTTCTTGTTAACCTTCTTTTCATTATTCAAGGTTTCACATTCACTTAGGATTTTAGACTTATCGAGAAGGAGCATCATGATAAGGTCTACCAGTTCAAGACATCCTCTAGAATACCCCATTTAATCATCCAAGGAAGGGCATCAACTTAGGTCTACCAATCCTAGACTTTCATTCTTTCATTCATTCAAATACCATTTAAGTACCAAGTAGGGACAACTAGTCTACCACACAAAATACCACATCATTCTCTAAAGGCTCTTCCTAGTCCTTCACATCATATATCATCAACTAGAGAGACAATATATTCAATCATATCATTATAATATCCATGCAAGATCATATAAACATCACATGAATACCTTCACTTTATACCTTCACATATACCATATCATGATCATACCATAATTCACATGATAATGTCGACAAGGCCATGTTCATAACATATATAACAATTAAATACCGCCACTATAAGTGGATCATACCAATCAATAACAATTCAACATCAATTCTATACTAAACAAAGGAATTATGTCAACTCACCACCTTCCAATAGCCATAATCACCATTCCTTAACCTTTCTAACAAATCCACATAACAAGAGATCTTTACAATAACAATGAATACAAGACTAAGCCAACAATTCATCCATATCAATGATATATCAATACTCAATATAGATATCAACAATATAAATCAATCTATGAAAAATTCTAACATTGATCGATACATAATTCAATAGTCCAATACAATCTACTCATGAATTCAATAAGATTAAGTCATGATCAATTCACCCACTTTAGAGACAAAAATAGGAATTCATAAAATACATGAGTTCAAGAGTTTTTGATCTGAAAACATTCAATTACCATTGATAAATTCATAAAACATCATTTAAAACCTTTTCATGCAAGAACCCATGCTTAGAATTCAAAATAGGACTTCCAGGTTATGAAAGATCTTTGATAAAGCCTTTGGAGTTGGCTCCTTGAATGGAAGAAGAATCATAAGGATGAATCACTATACATTATTTGTATAAATCCCATTGGGTTGAAAAACATGGAGAATTTGGTCTACTTTCTTGGAGCTTCAAAGCTTCATCAATGGAGGTTTTGGAGAGAAGAAATAGGGAGTTTTTGTTTTGGTTAGATTGGTGAATTTTGGGGTTTAAAAAGACTCAATAAACGTCAATAAATAATCCCCAAAGTACTCAAAAGACCCCTGCACTAATTGGACCTTTTAACCAAGTCTAATTTGACTTAAAAACGACGCAACTAAAACTAGGTAGCCACTGCGCGTCGCGGAGGAAGCTTCATATTTTGATTTTCAGAATTATTTTGAGGCAAGGAGATTCGTGAATAGACCACGTCGCAAGGTATATTTTTTCCTCCCAAGTACCAGCTGCGCGACCTTCGAAAAGGGGCTGCCCCGGCAACTTCCTTTGCCCATGTTTCGGTCCTCCTCAAGGACCCTTTGGTTAGTCCTTGTGGAGTCGTGCTCAGACATTTTGACCCTAGGTATGTCCATCTAGGTTCGAGGGTTGTGCCCACTAATTTTAGACTCCACATAACACCTTTAAACACATACAACTTACAAGGACACGCTACCACACACAAGACTAGTTTCCGAACGTCTTGGTCGTTCTTCGATGTTTACTCTTCAAACTGACTTCTAATGCTATTATTCATCGTTTAACACCTTATTAACTCATAAACCACATGATAGGATCTAGTTTTACCTAGTTCATTTTAGGGTTCGTTACAGAATCGTTTCTACTAATTATAAGAAAAATATAAATGGGAGTAGGCCTTGATGAATCTCATAACTAACGACGGGTACATTAGACCAGGTGCACCTTGTAGTTACTGAGTTATGATAAAGCCCTTGCTAGTGGGAAGGTAGAACTAGTATATTGTTATTGATATCCCTCAAGTAGGGATCTACTAATATGAAAATTTAACTCCTTTATGAGGTTTTCACTGTTATTGGTTACTTCTTAAAGAGAAGGACACTCTAGCTACATGATTCATCCTTGGAAACCTCCAAGATATAATATTTGATATGAAAATATTCCATATGAAAGTGTTTCTGAGTTTACAGTTATAAGATTTGATATGAAAGTATTTGATATGAAAGTATTTTTTTGAGTTTACAACTATAAGATTTGATATGAAAATGTTTTTCTGATTTCACTATTAATTATTTACATTGATTTTGCTTATAATTGTTACTCTTTCTGAAAAGGCAATGATTTTATTATTTTGACTATCATACTAACATGTTTTCTGACTTATCCCTCGTTACAATGGTTGTGATTAAGTGTTGTTACTCACTGATCTAGTGTCTCACTCCTCACTAATGTTTTTATAGAGAATACAAGTGACATTGGTAAGGACATGTCTAGAGCTTACGAGTTGATAATTTCTAGTAAGCCCCGCACTTGTTCGCGTGGACAACAAGCTTATTAGTTTTTATAGACATTTCTTGAAATTATTAGAGTCGCTCCATAGTCATTCCTTTTAATATAAGTTATGAGTATTCTTTCATATTGTAAAATTACGCCTTGTATGAGACTTATTATGTTTTGGAGTTGGAATTAGTATTTTTACTCTTCGAACAATCCATTGATGAATACGGTGGATTAGTAATGAGATTGTTTGGCTGCATTTTTAATTTCTGATACAGGTTATTTCAGGATAGGCCAAGAACAGGGGAAGTCTGCCTGATTTTCTGTAGATGTCTGGTTAAGGATTGCTATGGGATTCTTCCCCTTAGCGCCGGTCACGATTCAAAATTGGGTCGTGAAAAAGTTGGTGTAGAGTCCTAGGTTATTCTTATGACTTATGGAGAACATGTTAATAGTAGAATCTCAATTATGGTTATGTTGTCGGTCATTTCTATAATTGTGATTCTGCGAGGACGTGATAATATATGTCTTTCTTTCTTTCTTATTCCTCTACACTTGTGCAGCAATTAGGATTTTATTAGTTCAATATAACTTGTTTATCTTATTACCATATGATTTAGACTCGATATTGTGATATCAGTAATAGTCTAGAGGTTCAGGGAGCATAAAACGTCGCATTTAGCATGTAATAGTCTCTGCCAATTGATGGAAAATGACAGCTATCCGGCAGGGCCATGGAAGGGTCCACTACAAGGTAGTTACTGCTCATTACAAGCAGGTTATACGGCCCACTAGTTTAAGTAATACTTGTACAAGAGACAAGAGTGTCATCGTTGAGATGTTTATCTCTATGCAAAGAGTCATAGCTAGCTTAATGAACATGCTGGATAAAACCAGACAACATAATATGGCCCAGGGACAACCGGAGGCACCTAAGTGGTAGACTATTGACAAAAAGGATGTATCCTTGTGAAGACTTACGATTGAGACCACCAATAAAATTCACATTTGATAGTTTTGGAGAATCGTTAAATGTTATTGGATGAAAATGCTTAAAGCATTATGAGCGTTGAACATTCCTTTGTGAACTTCATGGAGCTAAAGATTTAGATAAGGATGTTCATGGTCAATACATGATATGATACCGTGTTATAAGAATGCATACAGAAGCAACTCAATTGTCATGAGAAAATTTACTAACATTCATGGATTATATCTTGCCTAACATTTGAAAGTGTATAACTTGATAAGGACTTTTATGAAATTTGTTCATACGATATATTGCACCGATAGACAACTTCAGACTTCTCTGAACAAGATAAATGTGTTCCCTACTTATTGTCTAACGAAGTATTTCAGATTCAGTTATTTGTTGAAAAGCTGGTTAGCCTCTTAGACTGCGCAGTAATCTCGCACACAAATGATTTACCTACTTTGAGGTTGTTTATATGGCTAAGAACATTTTGAAAAACATGTAAAGTTATATAAAGAGCAACCATGGATTCATGCTAGGTTGAAACAGGAGAAAAAAAAAGAAGGAAATCTCAGGCTTTAGAAAGTAGTGATGTTATACCATGATAAGGGTTCAACATTTATTTAAGGGCATGAGGGAGGAGATATCTAGTCTAGTTTAGAAATGGTATTGGTAGTGACATAATATAAAGATGTACTTTTGTGGATTTGCCATGACCTACTAGAACGATAAATATATTTTTCTAATTGACTTGGTGTGTGAAGTGCAACCGTTTTGATGCCCCTATATCGTATGACACCGAGGGAGTCAGAAGAGATAAGTAAATAATTGTAGGTCATATTAAATAAAGGTCATCGGACTCAAAGTATCACTGGTGTGCTTCGACTACATACTTTCGAACAAGTAACGGCATAATAAATCCTAGTTGTCTGGAAAAGATTTCATACATAATTGGTTACAACTAGTCATCCTCTTGCCGGAAAATCAATCCTCAGTTTGGGTTATTATCAACTTACAATCAAAGAAAGATGATATTTCTAAGACCGCCTCCAATTCTGAGTGCAAATTTCAATCACTTCCCTGTGATATCTTTCGGACTGGTCAATGTTCAATGTGCATTCGTGGACTTAATAAATAGGGTGTTCAAGACATTCTGTACAGATTGTTTATAGTGTTATTTCTGTCTACTCTCATAGTCGAGAAGAACATAAAAATGAGGAGCAATTGGTTACAAACACTGTGAGACATCGACACTATGTAAATGCTAAGTAAAATTGTGGCTAGACTCAATAGCATTTCTAGGATATGTTGTATCTAATGATGGGATTTCGGCGACACCTAAGTTGGAGAAAGTAGTTCAGAAATGATACAAGCCCACTACTCTTACAGAGAATAAAAACTTCTTGATTTTGGACAGGCTAATACATGCATTTTGTGCATAGTTTCTTTGGAATAACACTTCTCTGGAAATTACAACTCCACTTAATTACCAGCTACAAAAAAAATATGAAGCTTCAGTAAACAGAGGAATATGAATAGATGCTTTTAGAAGCTCCGAATGTGTTTGATCACCACAACAATGTTAGCCTTCCAGTCAAGTTTTGGAGGATTCATGATGCTCTGTGATGTTTCGAGGGTGGAATTATGATGGTGTTCTCCTTAAGAAAGATCGTGTGATAGTTATACTTTGAGATATCTAGATAAGCATGAGCTGGACCTCCCTCCCATAATTTGAAGGTGCTTACAATGGTATTTGCACATAAGTTCGGAAGCACTCTTATGCAATGAGACCAATGTGAATTATACAAATCGCAAGAACCTGATATGTAAGTTCCAAAAAAAAAAAGAGAGAATTGATCCTTAAATTTTCATGGATGGACAAACCTACTCTGTCTAAGTCAAATTTTACTATTCGACGTCATCTGCGAAACAAAGTTGTTTAGGTAGATGCATTGAAAGGGAAATCCATAGGTTATATGGAACATAATGCTCACGTGAAATGACTTTTAGCTGGTGAAGCAGTGGAAGTGTTTATAGATTCCAGATAACATAACAACAGGCTTCTTTTTAGGACAGTCAGGCTGGACGAGGCTGGTGAAATTGCCTAAGTGTGGCTACTTATACAAGGGAAAATAGCTCATGTCAAAGAACTTTAACCCTAGAATTTGCACATACTCAGGGATACAAGTATCAAAATAGTGTGAGTAACTCGGAGACACTATTTACTTATGTTCAGCTCAAGTCTTTATTGGTAACACATATCAAGGCCAACTAACACAAGGATGAGAAGTTTTGTGAATATTGAAATGAGATTCTAGCGGGTAAAGACAAGGATACGACTTTTAATTGTTATGTGGTTTCCATTTAACATAGATGGTTTAAGGCAGATTATTCTTGAGGAAGCCATAACTCTAACTACACTACAGGTTCCGGATCACCAAGATATAATATTTATCTTAAAGAATTATATTGCTAGGAGAGAAAAAATGTTGCTATCCTTGTTTCTAGTTGTTGACTGGTTAACACGTTAAAGTTAAGCATCAACGACCCTTAAGATCAATACAACAACTCAGGATCTCGAGAGTGAATATGAAAGAGGTACCATGGATTTTGTGACCCATTTAACATGAACCCCTAGAGGTCATGACTCTGTATAGTTAGTTGTAAGTCAACTCAACCGGGATATAACGGAGGAATATAGTATAGATATGCTTGAATGGAATTTTTTACTCTATGAGGTTTCATTATTGTTTATATTGGGCGTTAAATCACAATGTAAAACATATTTCGGAAATTTGTTTCAGAAAACCTTGACTACATTTCTAGAGGATATGCTAAAATCTTCCGTTCTTAATGTAATTAGAGGTAGTTGAGATGCTTATCTAGCATTGGCTGAAATTGCCTATCACAAAAACTCACACTACGCAATAGATGGATCCATATGAAGAATTATGATAGATGACGTATTTCTCCTATCATAAAGCTGATGTTGGAGACATTAATGTATTGGGACCAGACTTGGTGTTGAAAGCATGGAAAAGGTTGAGTTAGTCAGACAAAAGTTTCTCGCAGTTCAAATAGGTTAAAGTCTTATACATATAAGAGGAAAGGAAATGTAGAGTACATAGTTGGAGACAAAACTTTCCTAAGAGTCAATCAAGAAATAGCGTGAATTGACTTGAAAAGAAGAAGAAGAGCAAATTTGAGCTCAAAATTGTAAGACCATATAAAATTTCTTGACCAACATCCACTATACAACAGGATGATAACTTAACATATGAGGTGGAATCAGTGATCGCTGTTGACAGACAACGAAGAAATTTTGGTCAAAATAAATTGTCTGTGAAGATCTTATGGAGGAAACGTACCACTGCAGAAGCTACACTTGGGAGTTGGAAAAGGAGATACAAGACAAATATCTTCTCTTGTTCAGTCTACAAGTATGCATCTACTTAAAATTCGGGGACCTAATTTCTTAAGGTGAGGATAATGTAATACTCTATATTAAAATAAGGGCATATATGTCATTTAGCTCTTATTAAAAAAAGAGAGATCAGATTTTTTTTTATAAAAAAAAAAGGGCTAGAATCCCTAATAGAAGCAACAGTTTAGTGACCAAAAAAATAAAAAATTAGAGGACTCTTCTTGCTCTACAGTAAACGAACGAAGGAGAAGAATACATTAAAATTGAAAGCTTAGTTCTCAACAACAACAACAACAAGAAGAAGGAGAAGGAGAAGGAGAAGAAGAAAAAGAAGGACAAAAAGAAAGAAGAAATTTATTTCATTCTTATGAACCAAGTGAATATAATCAATGATTTGAACTGGAAACTTTGATATTGAGCTTTTATGCAATAAAAGTAATTGGGCATTAAGGTTAGAGTCATCTTTTTACGGTGAGAATTGACCAAGAAGAAACTATCTTGTGTGTTAAAGCACTAATTAAGTGATTGGGCAGATCAGTCATGAAACCTCTAGGGCTGGGTTTTTGTTAATGTAGATGAATTGCCTAAATGAAGGTGTTAACACGAAATTGTTATGAATGTGATTATAGATTGACCAAAGGAATTCATAATGATTAATCGAGAGGCAAGCTTGGTAACTCGACAGGAGTACCGTGAGTACGTAGTAATCTTCCCACAATTTGTATTCCACAAATTTCATGATTTTTACATGGTTTATAAAGTAAATGTGTTACCGACTGTTTTGAAATTGCAAGTGGGACAAGTCTTTTACTGAATATGATACCGAAAATATTATTTGAGATAATCTCATTCTTACAAGATATGATTACTGATATTGAAATGGTTTTACAGTTATTTGAGAAAATAGTATTTTGATAGGTGATTGTTAAACTTTGAAATGATATGATTTGATAAGATATAAATGCTTTGCTCGATTTTGAATCGTTTATACTTATTAGACGAAAAATATAAATGTGAGTAGACCTTGATGAATCTCGTAGCTAACGACGGGTACGTTAGACCTGGTGCACCTTGTAGTTACTAATTTCTGATAAAGCCCTTGCTAGTGGAAAGGTAAACTAGTATACTCTTACTGATATCCCTCAAGTAGGGATCTACTGATATGAAAATTTAACTCTTTTATGAGGAGTTCACTGTTATTGGTTATTTCTTAAAGAGAAGGTCACCCTGATTACATGATTCATCCTTGGAAACCTCTCAGATATAAGATTTGATATGAAATTATTCTATATGAAAGTGTTTCTGATTTTACAGTTATAAGATTTGATAAGAAAGTATTTGATATGAAAGCTTTTTTTGAGTTTACAACTATAAGATTTGATATGAAAATGTTTTTCTCAATTTACTATTAAATATTTACATTGATTTTGCTTATATAAGGCATATAAAATTGTATATTGTTACGGTACTAGCATGTTTTATGACTTGTCCCTCATTAAAATGGTTGTAATTAAGTTTTATTACTCACTGAGTTAATGTCTCACTCCTTGCTAATATTTTTACAGAGAAGGAAGGTGACATTTGTAAGGACTTTTCTAGAGCTTACGAGTTGATAATTTCTAGTGACCCCGCACTTTTTCGCGTGGACAACAAGCTTGTTAGTTTTTATAGACATTTTTTGAAATTCTTAGAGTCGCTCCATTGTCATTTCTTTTATTAGAAGTTATGAGTATTCTTTCATATTGTAAAATTGCGTCTAGTATGAAACTTCTTATGTTTTGGAGTTGGAATTAGTAATTTTACTCTTCGAAAGTGTATTGATGAATAAGATGGATTAGTGATGATATTAATTGGCCGCGTTATTGATTTTTGATACAAGTAATTTCGGGATAGGCCTTGAACAGAGGAAACTCTGCTCGATTTTCTGTAGATTTCTGGTTAAGGCTTGCTTTGGGATTCTTCCCCTTAGCACCGGTCACGGTTCAAAATTGGGTAGTGGTCACTAAAGTCATCGCTTACGGCTCCTTATGTATATATGTATGTATGTATGTATGTATGTGTATCTATTTATACGACCTTAAAAGTATGAACTCCTAAACTTGATGTTGAATTACTATAATACCCCACATTAAAATTATATAATTTATTTTATTTATTAATTTTATTATTTGTATTATATCAAAAGTATATACCCTTTCATCTTAAAGGCTTGTGATTTTCTCAATGAGTTGTGAATTTTTCGAAGGGTTGTGCCTTTTTCGATGTGTTGTGACTTTAGCAAAATGTTGTGATTTTTCCGATTAGTGGTGAATTTTTTGAAAGATTATAACCTTTCTGACAAGGAATAATTAACACCTATTAATACTACTATTTTTCAGTTATAAATAGAGGATTTCCTCTCACTTTTAAACAATGAATTTTTTAAAGTTGTCTACTCTTCTTCTTTTTAAAAAATTTCAAAGTCATCTGCAACAGTTGATTAAGTTCAAAGTTCAACAAAAATTGGAGGTACCACATAAGAAAGAGTTGGCGAACAATTTTTTGTTACGATTTTCATAAGTTAATAGTGATGAAAAGTTGCGGAAATACAATAATAATAAACAAATATGAACAAAGTCACATGATTTGGGTAAGATATTTCTTCTTTGATTTTTTATTTTTTAGTTTTTTTTACCCTAATATGAAGCGGTTTCTTTCTGATTTTGCTAAAACAACGGACATCTACATAATCCATTGAAGAATTAGTTTGATGTTAAATCCACTATTTCAAAAAACAAATCACTTTTACTTATAATATGATAATATATTCATGATAATTATTAATTTTTAATACATATGTAAGTAAAAATGAGCAAAGAATGTTAAGTTTTTTTGACGAGATTTTAATCAAATGGAACACTATAGTGAATATAGAATGAACATATATTTTCATCTTCCTTCTTCATTGGCAATGTATCATTCCATATATATGTTTTTCTTATTATTTTATATTCATTTTATTTTGCGAAAATTTTATGACACTAGATACACTCCTTTTGTCACGACCGGGGTCTAGACCCTAGTCGAAATTGGCGTCGTTGACCTCTCAAAGGTCGCAGAGCAGCCTACATACGTCATCGTTGCATCGTTGTCACGACCCAAAACGAGCCGCGAGTGGCACCCACACTTATCCTACTAGGTGAGCGAACCAACAATCTAAACCCCAACATTTACCAGTATATCAATTTTGAATAGTAAAATATAATGTGGAAGATCCAAAACTTATTAACGTAATCAATTAAATAAACTTCTAAAGTATAATACTTATTATCCCCAAAATCTGGAAGTCATCACATCAAGAACATCTATCCTCAAATTACTAAGTCTAAGAGTATTTAAGAAACTAAAATAAGTAAAAAGATGGTCCATGTCCGAACTTCAAAGACATCAAGACGTGAAGAAGAGAATCCAGCCCGAGCTAGGAATAATAGCTCACCCTGAAATCTGATGTGCTGAAGACTAGCCAGAGTTGAGGACGAGTCGAAGTCGATGGTGCACTTGCTGCACTCCACAAAACAACAAGAAGAAAATACAAGTAGGGGTCAGTACAAGGAACACGTACTGAGTAGATATCATCGGCCAACTCAAAATAGAAATCAGTATATATTAAACAATAGTATAAATTCAACTACAATACATAAAAGGTGGCAAACAACAAATACGTGAACCATAGACAACAACACCATCACCCATGAGGACTCAAGCCTCCACACCATACTCATTTGGGGAATAGGTTCTTTGAGTTCGAGTATATTAAGTAAATTCAAGATTTCTTGCCTTTAATGTTATTGTGTCGGAACGTGACACTCCTATCCTCTAATACCGTGTCGGAACGTGACACTCCGATCCAATTATACGTGTCGGAACGTGACACTCCGATCCCCTAATACCGTGTCGGAACGTGACACTCCGATCCAATAATCCGTTAATTATCATTTGATATCACCACTTTTCTTTCGTTAATAAATTTCATCGAGCCTTCTTTATTCAAGGCATTACTTCGATAGAGATGGTTCAAGATTAGAATTTCAACATTCTCATAATTTTAGGCCAACCACAAACCACACAATCAAGTACATAGGAGACTTTACAATATCATTCAATACATATCAATTGCTATTTAGAGTTTATCTATCACATAGAATTAAACCATAACCTACCTCCACCGAAGAATCGAAATCAAGCAAGCTACCTCCCCAATGCCTTTGAACCTTTTCAATCTACGTCGCTCGCTCCCCTCGTTCATTCACACCCTTCTCCTCTTCTTATTTTTCTTTACAGATTCTGTTTACCCTAATTATCATATAATCAATTATAAAAGATGATAAAAGTAACCCACTATTTATTTTAAAGTTATCTCCTTTAACCCCCCAACTAACTCAATTATAAAAATTACCCCACTAATTTCATAATAATAATTATGAATAGTCCAAAACACCCCTTTAAAAATTTAGCGGAAGTCTGACCAAGTCGGGGTTACGGAGCTTGTGACGGTCCGTCGTATCTACGACGGTCCGTGCTGCAGGTCCGTCGTGAAGTTCAGAGAGTCGATCCCAGTACCCAGATTCCAAGAGTTGAAGTGTTTCCGAACGAAGACCCTGTGACGGTCCGTCGTATCCATGACGGTCCGTCCTGTAGTTCAGAAAAATAATCCCAGTACCCCGATCCCCAGAGTTGAAGTGTTTTGGAACGAAGGCCCTCGACGGACCGTCGTGCCTATGACTGTTCGTCCTACTTGTCGTCGAGGGTAATGAGGAGAGCAGCAGAAGAAACTACACCAGTATGGGACGACGGAGTCCATCACGGTCCGT
>NC_028637.1:47738239-47740449 GCF_001406875.1 Solanum pennellii
GAACCATAGACAACAACACCATCACCCATGAGGACTCAAGCCTCCACACCATACTCATTTGGGGAATAGGTTCTTTGAGTTCGAGTATATTAAGTAAATTCAAGATTTCTTGCCTTTAATGTTATTGTGTCGGAACGTGACACTCCGATCCTCTAATACCGTGTCGGAACGTGACACTCCGATCCAATTATACGTGTCGGAACGTGACACTCCGATCCCCTAATACCGTGTCGGAACGTGACACTCCGATCCAATAATCCGTTAATTATCATTTGATATCACCACTTTTCTTTCGTTAATAAATTTCATCGAGCCTTCTTTATTCAAGGCATTACTTCGATAGAGATGGTTCAAGATTAGAATTTCAACATTCTCATAATTTTAGGCGAACCACAAACCACACAATCAAGTACATAGGAGACTTTACAATATTATTCAATACATATCAATTGCTATTTAGAGTTTATCTATCACATAGAATTAAACCATAACCTACCTCCACCGAAGAATCGAAATCAAGCAAGCTACCTCCCCAATGCCTTTGAACCTTTTCAATCTACGTCGCTCGCTCCCCTCGTTCATTCACACCCTTCTCCTCTTCTTATTTTTCTTTTACAGATTCTGTTTACCCTAATTATCATATAATCAATTATAAAAGATGATAAAAGTAACCCACTATTTATTTTAAAGTTATCTCCTTTAACCCCCCAACTAACTCAATTATAAAAATTACCCCACTAATTTCATAATAATAATTATGAATAGTCCAAAACACCTCTTTAAAAATTTAGCGGAAGTCTGACCAAGTCGGGGTTACGGAGCTTGTGACGGTCCGTCGTATCTACGACGGTCCGTGCTGCAGGTCCGTCGTGAAGTTCAGAGAGTCGATCCCAGTACCCAGATTCCAAGAGTTGAAGTGTTTCGGAACGAAGACCCTGTGACGGTCCGTCGTATCCATGACGGTCCGTCCTGTAGTTCAGAAAAATAATCCCTGTACCCCGATCCTCAGAGTTGAAGTGTTTTGGAACGAAGGCCCTCGACGGACCGTCGTGCCTATGACTGTTCGTCCTACTTGTCGTCGAGGGTAATGAGGAGAGCAGCAGAAGAAACTACACCAGTATGGGACGACGGATTCCATCACGGTCCGTCGTGACCATGACGGTCCGTCGCGTGGTCCGTCGACCCAGTCAGTATTTATCAGACCTCCCGGGGAAAGCATAACAATGGGCCCTATCACCTGTCTGTCCATTGCCCTTACCATGTTGCGCTGCAGTAGTTCCAGCTTGCCCGCCACCCCGACTGATTTGGTGGCCTCCATTACCTTGGACACCACGTCCTCCAGAATGGCGACCTCTACCATGAACACCTCTACCTCTAACTATTGGGGGTCTGTAACTCTGTTTTGGACAATATTTCCTAATATGTCCAGTCTCTCCACATCCATAACAATTTCTGGAGTCAAGCATAGGTCTCTGTGAAAATGACGAAGTCTGGGGATAACCTCCAAACTCAGAAAAAGGCTGACTGGGCTGCGATGGACCCCCAGCTAAATCCTGCAGTGAAGACTGAATAGGACGGGTTGGGTAACCTCCTGAACTCTGCCCTCTGGAGTAAGAACCATTAAACTCACCTCCCTTATGGAACTTCTTAGATGTCGACTCCATGGTGAAGTCGTCTGGCTTCACCCCCTCCACCTCTATCACAAAATCAACCACTTCCTGAAAGGATTTTGCTGCAGCAGCTACCTGTAAGGCTGGGATCCGCAAATCTGACCTCAATCCTTTCACAAAACGGCGAATCCGCTCTTGTGGACTGAAGCAAAGCTGAGTGGCATACCTGGATAGTGCACGAAATTTAGCCTCATAAGCAGCAACAGACATCCTTCCTTGCTCTAGGCTCAGGAACTCATCTCTCCTCCTATCCCTCAAAGTCCGGGGTATATACTTCTCCATAAATAAGCTAGAGAATGATGCCCAAGTCATAGGTGGTGCCTGTGCTGGTTGACACTCAACATACGACCGCCACCACATTTTGGCATCCCCCTGAAACTAATAGGTCACAAACTCAACACCGAATCGTTCTACTATGTCCATCTAATGTAGCAGCTCATGACAATCAACCAGAAAATCATAGGCATCTTCAGATTCAGCACCCTTGAAGACTGGAGGTTTCAACTTTAAGAATTTAGTGAAAAGTTCATGCTGATCACT
>NC_028637.1:47743219-47769406 GCF_001406875.1 Solanum pennellii
CCCCCAACTAACTCAATTATAAAAATTACCCCACTAATTTCATAATAATAATTATGAATAGTCCAAAACACCCCTTTAAAAATTTAGCGGAAGTCTGACCAAGTCGGGGTTACGGAGCTTGTGACGGTCCGTCGTATCTACGACGGTCCGTGCTGCAGGTCCGTCGTGAAGTTCAGAGAGTCGATCCCAGTACCCAGATTCCAAGAGTTGAAGTGTTTCCGAACGAAGACCCTGTGACGGTCCGTCGTATCCATGACGGTCCGTCCTGTAGTTCAGAAAAATAATCCCAGTACCCCGATCCCCAGAGTTGAAGTGTTTTGGAACGAAGGCCCTCGACGGACCGTCGTGCCTATGACTGTTCGTCCTACTTGTCGTCGAGGGTAATGAGGAGAGCAGCAGAAGAAACTACACCAGTATGGGACGACGGATTCCATCACGGTCCGTCGTGACCATGACGGTCCGTCGCGTGGTCCGTCGACCCAGTCAGTATTTATCAAGAATAATTCTACTACTCAAACCGACTAAATAGGTTGTTACAATCGTGTAGGTTAATTTTATCAAAAAATTTGAACTTTTGTTTGCTTTGAAGTATCCATATACTTCATAGTAAGAATAGCATTATATCACATCAGTTCACAACACCCATCTAATAATAAGATATTCAAATGAAAGAAATAGTTCATAACTGCATTAATATAAAATTTTCAAAATGGCACCAATACGACGTCTGAAAATAAGTAAGAAAGAAATGCAAATAGAACAACCTCCACTAGCTCATACCTACGCTAATCTAGAATATAAAAGATAAGCATCCTCGAAAGCATGAGAGCCTACCAAGTTCAGACGAATGCTCCACGTCCAGATAGCTTCAACGTAGTCTCTTAAGCTCTAGAGTCCACCTGCACCTGCACCTAAAAGTAAAGGGTTGTATGGGATTAGTACACACTTGTACTAAGTATGGGTTTATGCAAGTACACACCAAGGACATGCATGATTAAGAAGAGCTCTCTCCTAACGATATGAGTTATAGAAAGCCAAGTGAGTTGGACTTACCAAATCGGATTAGGAAAGTCATGCTATGAGAGTAACATGCATCACCATTCTTTTCATATTGCACATGGCACATAACACACATTATTTAGCACATACATATGTCATATATCATTCGTTCGTATTCCGTGAGAAATTGGAACACGGACTTAACATTAGGACTTTCCGAATGAGTGCTCAACATATGGGACCTCAATTAGGGACCCTTCTTTAGCAAACACAGTGTCTGCATCATTCATTCATACGTGCTTCATTTTTTTCATTCATTTATATACCTAGGATGTTTAGGACTCTCTTCGGGTTCACTGTGCATTGACCAAGAATGACCTAGTGTCATTACTTGAGTCAAGTTCACCTGTTGATTATCCTATCCAAACACCTTTGGTATCATTCATTTCATAGTGTGCATTACATGAGGCTGGCCTCATTCTTTCATTGGGAATTTTAACTTTAACCGACATAGATCATGTGAGCTCCATGAAATCCAGTGTATACCCCACACCGAAAAGAGGTGGAATCACCGGCCAAAGTGAAACCAAAACATGCTAGGGTATATAGGGAATTGAACCCTGCTAGATCCCTATGTTGGCTGCATAGGTTCAAAGGAGATATAAGGAGACCCATACCCGCCTTAACGGTCAGTCTCATCTCATGAGATTTACATGAACCTCTGCCTTCCCAAAAGAAGGAATCGCGATTCATAGCTAGCCTATCGGTGCTCCGTATAAAGTTCCATTACATTCATCTCACACATCATAAGTTGGCTTCTAGCATGAGGGCATCATTGCTCATTAGATGATTTCTCATCTCATCATTAGTATTAAGTGTGCATTAATCTCAATACTGTCATTAGAGTGTTCTTAGAGACTGGTCTCTTTATTAATCTTACACTCTCATAGGTGAGTACGGTTTTGATAACATTTACTTAGGGTCATTTGAGTTTGATCTCGTCTTTCATATTAGCCTCTTATCATGTTGTCACCACATTCATTAACTTTAGCATATTAGCTCTTCATATTTACTCACCCCATTACGTGAATGTTCATCTCATCATATGTCAATACACTTGGCATTTTGGTGTATTTCATACTCTTACCTAACCCTCTTGGGATTACATCATTTTATCATATACATCTTAGGTTCACTTACTTTTAAATATACGCTGGACTTATGAATCAATACGTACAATCCATGAGGCTTCATTCATAATTCGTCTAAGTGACTTATACTTACCCAAGATTATATGGTACAAGGCTTATGCATCTTGTAAATATGTCAAGGTCTCAATTTTGATTCTCATAGGCGGCATTCATTAAATATTTAATCACGAAGACTTATGTATCAATACGAAATTGGGCAAGGGAACCCGATTTCGAATCCCTTGAGCAACACTTAGTCTCATATTTAATTTTTTTTGGTTTACATTTTCGGCTTGGGGACCTGAGGTCGATCCCCAATGCCCACACTTTTCTTTTCTTTTCTTTCCTCTCTATTTTCGTTTGAGATCAAGAGGATCCCCCACAACCTCATTTTATTTTTCATTGATTTCTCCTACCTCTCTCGCCTATCCAAAGGGTTCTGGGTTCGATCCCTACACTCCCTATTTTATTTTATTTCCCTTTTTCTTTAGTTTCTTCACCCATCCTTACCCTATTTTGAATCCCCCTCTCCTCACATTAAATATGAATTTTTCAGCAACCTACATATAGTGAGGTCTCAGGTTCAATCTTTAATGACCTCACATATTAAAAAATAACTTTTAAATCTCCAATTCCTCAAGTTACATAGCCGAACCAAATTTCCAGCAAATCTGGAAATTTAATTACGTTTTCCAGTCCAATTTCTCCACATTTTATACGTTAGATTGTAGGACAATTCGAAGAGCATTTCGTACATTTTTAGATACATTTTTGTGGTTACATTTAGACAAGAGTTTTCACTCAATTTAACAACATCACACCTCATATGAACATCACGATTTTTACAAGCATTTGCACGTAAAATACAAGGATTCAACATGCCTTATTCACACTTCAATTTGTGACACGAGTTACGGCCTACACAATGCACAAACATAGTTTATCACATAACTTCGGAAAGACATAATTATCAGTCACATAAATCTGAACATACATACATGAGCATAATCATCACGAAAACACGTTACATCCCTAATTTCTACAAGCAAACATACCCAACCTACTAGAATTGATGGGAGCTACTGACAAGGACATGCAACAGGGAAACATTCCTAGTTTTCGGATTAGAATTGACTGAATCTTAGGGTCTCTTGGGAAAGGGACCAAGAGGAATAAAACCCATACCTTTTGTATATCAACACCCTCCAAACCTGCTCTTATGGACAGCCAAATTCCACGACACCAAAGCCTCACCACCAAACATCAAGCACCACCCGTCAAGAATAATGTTTTTGCTTTTCGTTTTTAGTTTAGTTTCTCTTTGGAGTTTTAGCATTCAAGTTCTTCAAGAGTGATGAACTTTTGATTTTTCTTTTTTACAGATAATGAAGCGTGAGAATGAGAGTGGAGAATCGTGAGAATGAGAGTGGGGAGATGTTATAGTAAGCTTAGGAGTAGGAGTTTTAGGTAAGGAATGAGTCAAACTAGGACTCTTTTTTATTCTAAATAAAAATCTGAATTTCTAAGGCTTAAGTGACAAGACTAAAATGACCTTACTTAAATCAAATAATTAAGTACCAATTAATTCAACTTAAATATTGCTTCCACCAAGGATCGAACCCGGGTGAAGCCCTCCTCGCAAAAATTAGTCAATTCGGGTCGACCCTACCCGAATTGTCCACTCCTTATATTAATTAATTAATTAATTAATTAATTAATTAGGGTAATTGCAATACTACCCTTATCCTGAAAAAGACCATTTTATCCCTAGACCCTCCAAACCTAAGATTACCCCTTTCAAGTCCAGTTGAAACTCATCCGGGTGAATCTCTTCAATTCACCAAGTTGGTTGGCTTGGCTGGTGCATAGGTTCTGAGGTCTGGTTCCACGCGCATCAAGCCGTGTGAACTCGGTCTAATCTAGGCATTCTAGGTACGCTTAGGCATTACTTAGCATAGTCATTTTCGGATTGTTACACCTTTTTAGTTATATAAAAGTAGATAAGAAAATAGTGATTGATTATAAAATAATCTTAAATTAAAGATTCTATAAACAATATGTTAAATTCTATTCATCTATTAATTTTATTATCAAAAAATTTTAATATGTTATATCACAATACAACTTCTATAAAATACTAGATACTTTCATTAGACAACAACTATATGATATGTATGCGGTAGGAAGACGAGAAGACTACAATTTTAAAAAGATAAGGTAGAAACTTAGAGAAATAAAACATTTTTCACTAAAGGTGATATTGTTCATACATTAATATATATATATATATATATNGCACACACTCACATCTCAACTTAATTATCATTTGTTATAACAACAAAGTGCCTTTTTTGCAGAATTACCTCTCTGTGATACTTCTACTCAAATATTAATTAGTAGAAGATAGAATGCGTATAAAGATAAAATATTGAAATATTTATTGTAAACTTATTAGTGTCATGCACATACTAAATTTTAAGTATGAATATTTAAGAGAAAACTTATAATTAAATGGTCTCTATAATTTATGTTCATAACCTCAAGAGACTGAACAAGTGACACTTTCTCCCCATTTAAACTTTAGATGTATTTTGAAATGTTTCAATAATAGCTGGTCATTTTGATCTAAAAATGCAAATAACTCTATGACAATTTGTATTAATCATTTAAAAGTACTTGTCCTATGTTATTTAAATTATAATTATTTACTAAAAACTTTAGTTTAGTATTAATTCTATATTACAACATCATTTACTACATAAGATACACATGTGCTATGCACGTGCCGTGAAACTAGTGTGTGTGTACGCATGTGTGTACACGTACTATGAGTGCTATGATTTCTACTAAGAAATTACATATGAGATGAATATAAACCTTAATTTTGTAAGGAACGATTTGATGAAAATATGGATAACGAAATTACAAAGTTTCTTGATGAATCTTTTAGAGTTGATTACACATGTATGTACAGTAGATCAAACTACTTTTTCACTTCAAAATAGATTTGAACCAATTGAAGCATATGGAAATATTTTTGATTTCTTATTTAGTGGTAAAATATTGAGATCACTAGATGATTAGAGTTTTAAAAAATACTCCCTCCATTTCAAAAAGAATGTCCCTATTTCCTTTTTAGTTTGTTTGAAAAAGAATGTCCTCTTTCCTTTTTTAGCAACACTTCAACTTTAACTTTCCACGTGGCATGTTTAAGACCACAAGATTAAGGGTGTTTTGGTATATTTGACATAACTTTAATTTAAAACCACAAGATTAAAAAGTCTTCTTTCTTTTCTTAAACTCCGTTCCAAGTCAAACTAGGTCATCCTTTTTGAAATGGAGGGAGTATTGTCTTGACGTTAAAATTTATTGAACACATAATAGTTATTCTGATATTGATGGTTTATAGTTATTTTTGAGTTAAAAGTGTTTAGAGGAATAATATAAGTAGAAGATAATGATCTAATAAAAATTCTCAATCAAACAAAAAGAGTTGATTCTTTTCCAAATACACAGATTGCTTATAAAATAATGTTATAGTTCATGTAACTGTTGCCTCATCTGAAAGAAAAATTTTGAAATTAAAATTGATTAAATATTCTTTTAGATCAACAATGTCTCAAGCGAGATTGAATGAATTATCTATATTATCATTCGAAAAGGAATTATTAAAACAAATTAATAATAAATTAGTACTTAACGACTTCACATATAGAATAGCAAGAAAAGAAGATATTAAAAAAACGTATATATAATGAAAAAAATAAAATAGTAGGTCCCTCTCTTAAGTTTCGCTTTAGGCACTCAATGTTGTTGAGTCGCTTTGCTTAAGGAGACTCTACCCTTAATGAGAAACTCTAAAATAAATATAATTAGTGACTTCCAAAGAAAAATTAGTAATTTTCAACTTAAAAGTCATGATTTTTCCATTTGAACTCGCCGGAGAATTCACCTGAAAAGATCACCAAAAAATAATCACTAGAAAGATAATGATTTCTATTGAAAATCTTATAAGATTAATGCATAAAATTCATGATTATATTAACTAAATTTATCAAAAGTTCATAGAAGAAAATGATTTCTCCATCTTTTTCTTCTCTATTCTCGTTGGAGCACTACCTGCAACCACCACAATGTCATTTTTATGTCTCAAATCATGAGAGAAGGATCAAATGCCCCCTCAAGCTTTGGCCATATTTCCAACTACACACTTAACCTTTGCAGGGGTCCAATTACCCCCCCCCCCCCGGACATTTTTTTTAATATATTATTTCACCCTCAGACGCTGACGTGGTCACCTATACCAGATTTATAGAAATTGTTTGTATACACGCGTTGTACATGTGTATAATCGTGGACCCACGACTTTACAAGACTTGAAAAAATTGACATGTGTGACATCTTTACCTTTACCTTTTGACAAAACTCTTCTTTCCCTCCAAAACCAAAGAAAACCCATTTACTCTTTCTTCTTTCTTCTTTATTCTTTCTTCTTTCTTCTTTGTTCTTCCAGTCGAATTGATTAGCCATTGTTGAATCGAAAAGCTTACTTGCATTATCTTCTGAGAAAAAGGTTAGATCTTTACTAGTTGAATACTATTTTGATGTTAGTGTTAGATTAGATTTTTATTTTACTGCGTATTCAAATGTTATTTTGACTGGTGTGCTATAGTTTGTAGTTTATTTAAGCCTTTTAATGTTTATTAGGGTTATTCTTTACCAACTAAATGTTATATTGATATTTGATTTTAGTTTTGATGGTAGTGTTATTTTAATGTTTATTAGGGTTTTGTTGAACTGCGCATTCAAATGACATTTTGATATGTGTGTTGTATTATTAGGGGTTCTGTTTACTAGTGTTTGATTAATAGTGTTCGATTAGGGATTTTGTTTCTTTTTATTTTCTCCCTGTTCTGCTGCCTCTGAATTTTTTAAGTAACTAAATAATTCTTAGAAAACATAGTTTATCATTTCCTTACTAGTATTACATTGTTCAGGTAAGAGATGAGTGGATTTAGTTTGATTACGTTAAGATGGTACCATGGTGGAGTCTTAGATTTGAGTAGTGGACAACCAGTTTACAGTGATGGGCGAGTCATAGAGTTTCTGGATGTTGATGTGGATAGACTGTCCTATTTTGAATTAAGAGGGTACATAAAAGGATTGGGATACACAACAACTTGCACATTTAGAATCAAACCTCCTAATAGTGACATTTTGGAAGATATTCATAATGATATGGATATTTTAGAGTTAATTTGTTCTTTGGAAGATGGAGATATTGTGGAGGTATATTTAAAACACTTAATTGATGATGCAGTTGTGGACCCCACCCCTATTTTATTAGAAAATATCCCTCATGGGGATATGGAGGAATCTAGTTCAGCTTTTAATAAAGTAAATGGCCAAAGTGGGGTAGGTGAAGACCCCTTTACTTCCTTTGATACTAGATCTCAATCTACCCTAACTCCTTTCACTAATCCTGCTACTGGATCTGCTTCTACCCTAACTCCTCCCACTACAGCTGCTATTCTTAAATCTCCTTTCACTGCCACTCATTTCACTACAAATCCTACCAATACAACTGTTCCTCCTAGATCTCCTTCCACTACTGAGGATGTCAATGAAGATGTTAATGATCTAGTTTCAGGACCTGTTGAATCTGTTTTCTTAGAAGAAGAGGGTTCTTATTACTCAACAGAAGATAGTTCTGAGTCTGAATGTGGATTGGTGGGATGAGGTGGAGGACTATGGTAGTGATGTACATGAAGAGGTTAGGGAGTTGAGGGATGAAAAGAGATCTTTTCAAAAATGAAAAAGAAAAGAGAGAGTACCAACTGATACTGAAGAGGTACCAGTAGGTGAAGCTGGACCATATTTAGGTTTTGATGAAACTCAAACAGGTAAAGTAAGTGTTGAAGGAATATTAGGAGGTGATGAGACTTATTTTGCAAGTTCTGATGATGGAAGTTTTGAAATAGATGAAGGTGAATTTAGTGATGGATGTGTTGAATCTGAAAGAGTAAATTTACCAAGAAGTGTAAATTTACCAAGAAGAAGGAGGCCAAATAATCAAAAAATTATACATGATCCTACTGCCAAGAAAGTTGTATGAAAGTTGGTATGGTCTTTGCAGATGTGAATGAATTTAGAAGAGCAGTAAGTAAATATGTTGTCCAAAGGAGAGTTCAAAAAGAGAAGTGTGTGAATGAGCCAAAAAGAGTTAGATGTAGGTGCAAGGAAGGTTGTCCATGGCTTTTGTTTGCATGTCTTGACAAAACAATAAATGATTTCATGATGAAGACTTACAATCCAAAGCATAATTGTAACAGCACAACTAGAAACTATTTGTGTAATGCAAAGTTCATAGCTACACATTTTAGAAAGAGGATTAATGAGCAGCCAAATATAAGAGTTTTCAAGTTGCAAGAGTTGATAAGGAAAAAATTTAAAATTCATGTTGTCAAGACTACTGTTAAGAGGGCAAGAGCTAAAGTGTTGAAAGAGATCATGGGTGATCATGTTGTGGAAATTGGGAAAATTCTTGACTATAAAGATGAACTGTTGAGGACCAATCCAGGGAGCACTTGTGTTGTTAAACTTGGTGAACTTAATGCTCTTGGTAGGCCAGTATTTCAGAGCTTTTACATATGTTTTAATCCATCGAAGAAGGCATTCCAAAATCGCAGAAAATTCATAGGTTTAGATGGTTGTTTCCTTAAAGGGGTTTGTAGAGGACAATTGTTAGTTGTTGTGGTCAGAGATGGTAATAACCAGATGCTTCCACTTGCTTGGGCAGTAGTTGAGTATGAAAAAAAAATACATGGACATGGTTTATCAAGCTTTTGAAGGATGATCTAGGACTAGGAGATGGTGAAAATCTTACCCTGATCACAGATATGCAGAAGGTATATGTACTATTTTTTTATTTTGTATCTGTCTTTATCAATTTTCATATATTTGTTATTATAGCATATATAGATCTATTACATGGATTAATAGGAGCAATTCAAAATATTTTACCTGTTGCTGAACATAGAATGTGTGCTAGACACATCTTAGCTAACTGGGCTAAGGACTGGAGAGGTCTCCAAAGAAGACAACAGTTTTGGTCTATTGCAAAGAGTACCTTTGAATCTCAATTGAGGAAAAGTGTTGCAAAGATGAAGTTGCTTGGTCCAGAAAAAATGATGGATGATCTTATGTGCTACAACATAGAGTTCTGGTGTAAGGTTTACTTTAATACTCAAGTAAAATGTGATTCTGTAGATAACAATTTGTCTGATTGCTTAAATTCATGGATCTTGGCACCTAGGCACAAGACAATTATCACTATGCTTGAAGAGATAAGAGTAAAAATGATGACCAGAATAGCCAAGTTAAGAGAGTTCATAAATACTTGGATGTGTGATTTTTCTCCAATGTGTCTAAAGGTACTACAAGAGAATATTGATAGGACAATGAATTGTAATATTGAATTTTATGGAGTTGATGGGTTTGAAGTGAGAGAAGGACCATTTCAACACAGTGTGGATCTTGGTAGGTGGATTTGTACTTGTAGGGTATGGCAGTTAAAAGGCATACCATGTGCACATGTTGTGGCTGCCATTTACTTTAAGAAAGGTGAACCCCTTCACTACATTGACAGCTGTTATAGTAAGGCAACTTACTTGAAGGATTATGCCAATGTCCTTCAACCTGTCACAAACATGGAGATGTGGCCTGAATCTTCTAACCC
Organism: Solanum pennellii; assembly: GCF_001406875.1. Lineage (NCBI taxonomy): Eukaryota > Viridiplantae > Streptophyta > Magnoliopsida > Solanales > Solanaceae > Solanum > Solanum pennellii. Next base: position 47,753,147 of record NC_028637.1, read on the forward strand.
CACAGTTGCACCACCTAAAATAAAAAGCATGCCTGGCAGGCCAGGTAAACATAGAAAGAAGGAAGCTGGTGAAAGTAAAAAATCTGGAAAGCTACCTAGAACTGGAATTGCCATGACATGTAGTAACTGTAATGTTAGAGGCCACAACAAGAAAGGATGTCCATAAAGGGTTGAGTCATCAGCAAGGGAAGAACCATCAAATACAGACAAGGGAAAGGGCAAAACTTCAGGTTTAGGCAGACCAAAGGTAAAATCATTAACTTTAATTTGGCATGTGATATTACTCTCATATGTAATAATTACATTTATTTTAACTATATCCATATAGAAAGCACAAACATAAGCTGAGCATTCTACCAAAGAGGTCAAGAGGAAGACCACATGCAAAACCTAGTGCATCTCCAGGACCTGCAAAGAGGTCAAGAGGAAGACCATCTCCTACAACACCTAGTGCATCTCCAGGATCTGCAAAGAGGTCAAGAGGAAGGCCACCTTCTGCACCTAGTGCATCTCCAGGACCTAGTGCATCTGCAGCACCTACAAAAGGTGCAAGAGGAAGACCACCTGCCACACCTAGTGCACCTAATGCATCTGCAACACATACAAAGAGTGCAAGAGGAAGACCACCTGCAGCACCTAGTGCACCTTCTACATGTCCATCGCCTGATAATAGTAACAAAGGAAGATGAAGGGGTAGGGGAAACACAACCTCATACAAAAGGCAAGCAGTCATTGGAATGGGTGTGTTTCAAGCTGAAGATGGATTCAAAGCTCTTAATGTAAGTGTTTCTTATTGATTCAGTTATACTATTTTTTAATGTTTAACTACAAATTCAGTCAGTATTATTTCATACTTTGAATACAGCCTGGGATGTCAAGTTGTAAGATCTTCTCTATTGGTTCAACAAAGGTGACAAAATCTGCTAATGTTACTGGTGATATTGGTTACAAACCAAGTACTGCACCCAAGTTTAAATGGAATGGTAAAGCAGCAATCACAACAATAAAACTTCAACAACTGAGAGGGGAACAGAGAAAATCAAGAGGAAGTAGTTCAACCAATCCAATCTAGGAAGTAACGATATTGCAGTACTGTTTTAAGTAGGCAAGAAAAGATTTCCCATTTTGAATGATGATGTACTAGTATTGAACATCAAATTATGTTTTTGTTTTGATCTTTTATTGTAATTTGACCTTGTGTGAGACCTGTTTTACAATCAATTATGTCTATTAAAGCTCATTTCTCTTACAAATTGTGTTATGCTTATCCTTATTTGTCGTAGTATAGACACTAATATAAACACTCTTAAAAATGGTGTTATGTCTACTAAAGACATGTTGTACAATCAACAAGATTAATGATATTGATATACAAAATTTCTCATAATACATATGACAATCAATATAGAGTTTCAACTCCTTTCGCTACTAACTACTGACATACGTTATGGCAATTCAATTACTTCAATACTTGAATGAACCCTACTTTGAAATAGGTTGTTCATGAACAAAGCTGCAACACAAATCAAAATACATAAAATGACCTTCCAATCAAACGTACACCATTTCAAATTTCTTCATTTGAACCTCTTCTCTCCTGGCAAATTACCAATCAGAACTTGTTGCTCATTGATTTGAATCTGTCTCTTCCAAACTTCATCTTCCAACTCTTTGATTTTGTTCACCAATTTTGGGAGGATAAATTGGGATCTTGGATCGATTTCTTCTCTATCTCTCCATCGAAAAAATTACAATTGTTTGACTGAAAAAATAAAAACAATATATTACGTTATTAACATTCACATCAGTTGAACAAAATCAAATAACTGAAGAAAAGTACCATACACCATAGTAGGGGCATGACCAAAATCGTTTACCGGGATTCGACTTCGACCAAGAAGTCTGAATATGCAACAAATTTCCATGTTTGCATCTTACTATGGTTTTGAGCATCGGGTCTGATTCTTCCATGCATAGCTTATTCAATTTCACGTTAGACATTACTAACCCTGATAACAAAAAAAACAATCTGTCGAATTGGAAGGAAAATCAAGCTAAAATTCGACAAAATTTGGAAACCCTAACTTCAATCTTAGTTGAAGAAGTTACGAAAACGTTTGTTAATAAGAAAAAAATGGTTGATGAAGAACAATGGTGGATGAAGAACAAAGAAGGAGGGAGCTTTTGTTCAAGATGAACAAAGAACAATGGTGGATGAAGAACAAAGTGAAAAAAATAAAAATAAATAAATGTATGGTTAAATAAAGAGTAAAGTTACCGTTGGGAGGCTTATTTAGACTCCACGTGGACATTTTATCACGTTCTTACGCGCCACACGGAGGTGAGTTCACGTATGTGACCACGTCAGCGTCTGAGGGTGAAATAATATACAAAAAAATATTCAGGGGGGTAATAGGACCCCCGCAAAGGTTAAGTGTGTAGTTGGAAATATGGCCAAAGCTTGAGGGGGCATTTGACCGTTTTCTCCTCAAATCATCAATAGCATATTTATTAATCACTACACACAAATAATACTAATTAAATTCTTGATTTACATACTAGTTATCAAGATTTCTAAAGAATTATAGATCTTGAAATTTTATTTGTTCCACCGGCAATAATGGTGTTGCCCATCACCTATCGCCGCCGCCCATCTCTTAACTTCATAATTAACTTATTGACTCCTATTTTATCTTCAATTTTATTTTGCTTTCAATTTATGAACAATGGAGAAGAAGAAGAAGAAGAAATAGATTTTAAAAAGAGAAATGCATGGTGAGGGGAGGAAGATGCCCAAATTTTTATTCTTTTGCAAAGTTTAAGAAAATATCAAGAGATAAAGGTTTTTAAAAATTAAAATAAATATTATTTATCTATGAAAACATGTGTACAACACTTTTTTTATACACAACTAAGATTGTCTTCGGGGGGTATTAATATCACTTTGAACAAGATTAGATATGTCATAGGTCACCACAATAGTTTGAGTGTGTAATTTACTTTCCGCACAAGTGCAAGGGGTAATTTATGCATTTATCCTTTTGTACAAGGATATGTGTACATGTACACCATAGGATATCTCTTATATTACAGTAGTATAATCCAAATAAGATATAAAAAAGTATAACACGAAGGGGTCCTCTAGTAGTGTATAAAAATAATTTTTTGTGTAGAGTGTATTAGCAATGCTTGTATTAGTTATATTACATTAGTTATACATATATATTTGAAAAAATGGTCTAAAGTCCCCCAATGTGTACCCGAAATCTCAACTAACACTCCAACTTCACGGATGTCCTATCACCCTCGGAACTGCTTAAAACTAAAATAATTTACTCGCTCGACGATTACATAACACGGTGAGTGTATACCACTCTCTTAGAGAGAGTGAGGACCCCAACACATAAAATAAAATTTTTATTTGTGAAATTTTCATAAATATGTGTATTTTTAGTTATTCTCTTTTCTTATTTATTTCTTTTCTTCTTCATAACAACATGAACCGAATCTCTCCAACACTCACCTTCTCTAAGCCGCCACAACCGTCACATTCAGTGGATTCACCATGAAATTTCATTATCCCCTTTATTCTAGAATTTTGATTTTTCAATTTGCTCGTGAAATTGTGAAATTTTGAAAACCACCTCTTTATTAATTACCTGTCAAACACATGGCCAAGTGGGTTGAAAAATTCTTATCTTGATTTGCACTAATTTAATAGTTTAAATTCATATTCAAAAAAAATTGGGTTGTCAATCAAACTAACTTATGATTTTGAAAATAAAAATGAAAATATCCATTATTATGTGTCCATTACTCTGGTCTGAAGAATTTGACAAACGCAACCATGAAACTAACTTGAGTATCAATCAAATGATGGATGAAATGGTGAGGAATCAAAAATTTTGCCAGATTTTTACTCTTCAAAATTGTCTTTGCGGTCGTTGATAATGAAAACATGAAACGTGTCGTCAGCTCCACTTGAACTTGAGTTTTTTATGTATATCAAATGTTTAGGACTTGATAAAATTAATGATAGGAAGGAAGGAGTGAGTTGGGTTGATTTTAAACTTTTGATGTTTGCAAGGTAGATGAAAATGATGAAATAATTAAAGATTGATCAATGACATAAAAAGAAAGAATATCATAGATTTGTAATTTCTCCTTTCAATAGTAAAACTTGAAATTTCATAACTGCACATTTCATTATTGTAAGCTTAAAGTCGTTATAAATAAAATTTGAAATTTTTTCTTCATTGGAAAAAAATCATCAAACAATTATAGAAAAGAAAAAAAAAGAAAGGGGATAGAAAGAGAAGAAAAATATATAAGGGAAAACAGAATAAAGGAAAAGATAATATTTTTTTATTAACATATGATATATATATTATATGGCAAGGACGAGTGTATTAACTATGGCAAGGACGAGTGTATTAACTTTCTAACACAAATTTTTTAAATGTGACCTTTAGGGGGCTATATATTCCGTTTTAAAAAATGTATTGCATTTGGCTATTTTATCTTTATTTTTTAATGCACTAATTTAGTTCGATGTATAAAAAATAGCATGCGTTGAATAAAAAAATTATGTAAAAAATATCCTTCATAATTATGGTGAAAAGATATAAAAGAAATTTTGAGGGATACGTATCTTTAAAATACTAATATATACATTAAATCGCTTTGCATTACTAATAACTAGAAATCCATGATATTAGTTATACAAAACATGAAAAAGTGTGTCAAACAAGGTACTTCTAATACATAAAGCTAATGCACGCATTAATTTTGCTAATACACTCTACGAAAAGACCCTTAATAGGACTATCAAAACTCAGTAGAACGTCTCTTAGTTGTACCTAACTTGGATTCAAAACCATATGTGTTAATACTCAACATTATTGTTATTCTTGGTGTTGCAATGATTTTTTTTGTTAGTATTAATATGGATTTGATTTTGATTCAAACTTTATTAGAGTTACTAATATTTAGGGACAATAAAATTTATTGGACCATTCAAAATTTTAAATCTAAAAAACTTAAAATAATATGTTAAATAACAAAAATTATGAAAAAACATTAGAAGTTTTTAGAAATTATATCAAAGTAAATACTTTTACATATAAAATAATTTTTTAAAAGTTATATATATAATATTGGATTGGTTCGATCTCGATTAAAATTTTTTAGTTAAAAATAAATCAACTCAAATATAGTCAGATTTTTTTCTAATATCAAACTAACTCAAATATAGTCGAATTTTTTTTCTAATACCAAATTATTATTTAAAATTTATTTTTGATTGAACTCAATATGCAATTTGATTTAATTTTCTATTCAATCTTATACCCTTTACTTAGAAGTCACAAACTATCATCACATGTCATACTTATCTTTAGATAAGATTAAGGTAAACTAAAAGTTGGCATTTCAAATTATAGGAGGGAAAACGAAGATGATAATATTCTTTTGAGATGTCATATTTATTTCTACAATTTATCACTTAATAGAATATCTATTAATCATGGTCACATTAGTTACTTTCTTCGTCTCAATATATATATCTCCTTTCAGTTCAATATGGAATTCAAAAAAAAAAACTAAATTGTGTGCTCTTAAACTGAGAGTATATGAAATCGTAGAATTTTAAATTTGTCAAATAAAAAGGGTAAATCACATAAATATGTTATATTATAAAAATAGATATCATCTATGTCAACATATTTTTCTAACTAAAATATAACATTTTTTTAGAATTAAGAAAATTGTACTATTTTATCTTTCTTCACCTCTTTCCTTCCTTTTTTCTCTTCCTCTTTTTTATTTTTCTTCTTCGTCGTCATCTCTTTCTATGTATTCTTTCTCTTCCTTTTTTTTAATTCTTTTTTTTTAAATATTTTCATTTAAATAATTGTTTTTAAAATCAGTTCTTACCCATATTCCATTAATTTTATTCAAAAACACGATGAGAAGAGGATAGAAAAATCTAAAAAAAATTATAATATCATATTATCAAATAGAAATTTCAAATCTTTAAAATTATAGAAACATATTTTATACAATCATATGTATTAAATATGTTTCATAATTGTATTAAAATCATGAAAGATACATTTATAATACATATTACAAACTTTCACTCTTCTTTTAGTGATATCAACCAAAATAATTTAAGTAACACACTTGTAATACTTTTATAACATCGGCACAAACATCACTCATGCTCTTTAGATAAAAACCAAAATAATTTCTAACACACATATAATACATATTTTATTCATGAATAATACAATCTTAACTCGATCTATATATTATTGTCTTGTCTTTCGTTAGTTATGTTTTTCATTTGTTGTTTTCTCTTCTAATTCAACTTTAATATTATGTGATACACTTTTAACACAAATTTAATTCATGTTGTAGTTTATTATTTGTTGCTATTAATTTACTTGTTTAGTTTGATATAAGTTTAATTCACTACATAGATCATTATCTGGTGTTTCATTATTAGTTACATTTTTTTATTCATGCTTAATTCTCTTTTCCTATTCAAATTTAATATTTGTGTAATGCACTTTTAATACAAGTTAATTATTTTGCAGTTTATTGGTTTGATTTGTTATGATTAAATTACTTGTTTAATTTATTATTGTTACAAGTTTTTATTCAGTTTACAAAATAATATAATGATCTTTCATTTGCTACATTTTGCAATCATGTTTAATTCGCTTCTAATTCAACTTTAAGTGTGTAATACATTTTTAGTTCAAGTTTAATTCGTTTGGAAGTTCACTTTGTCTCTTCCTTTGTTACAATTAGATTACTTGCATCTAATTAATTATTTATACAAGTTTTATTCAGTCTACGAATCATTAAATATTTTTTCATTTGGATACTGTTTAATTCATTACTGATACATGTTTAGTTCACTTTATAGATCATTGTCTGGTCTTTCATTATTTATGTTTTTTATTCATGTTTAATTCTCTCTTCTAGCTAAACTTTAATATTTGTGTAATACACTTTTAAATACAAGTTTAATTCATTTTACAATTTATTGATTGATTTGTTACGATTGAATTATTGGTTTAATTCATTATTGATACAAGTTTTATTCAATTTATAGATCAAAGAAAGCTCTTTTGCTACATTTTGCATTCATATTTAATTCTCTTCTAATTCAACTTTAATTTGTGTGTAATATATTTTAAATTTAAGTTTAATTCATTTTAATTGTAGTTCATTATGTCTATTCATTTGTTACGATTAAATTGTTTGTCTAATTAATTATTAATACAAATTTTATACTAGAATTATTAACTATTCTAAGGAAGAAAGTTGAAAGAGAAAGAGAAAGAAAGGGAAAAAGAGCAACAGTACGAGAGGGAGAAAGAACAAGAAAAAAGAAAGGGAGAGAGAGAGAGCAAGAAATTAAAAAAGAAGCGAGAGAGTAAGAGAAGAAAGACGGAAAGAGAATTTCAATAAAATACACAGTATTGTAACATATTTTATATATGTTAATAATCAAATAGTAATAAGTAATTACTTTTTAAAAGAAACTCACTCAAGAAATTAATCCAATAAAAAGTGAAAACTACTTTTTTCAATGAAAACACCTCAATAAGTCTTCGAACTTTGAATGAATAATTTTGTATTCAATTTCATACGAAAAATAAAAAGAGCCCCTCTTAGGGTATGGTAGGACGAAATATATAAAAACTTCTAAATTATTGATAGCACTGATTGTTTTTATTTAGAGAGTGAAAAAACCAGTTAATCCTGCAACCAAAACAAATCAACTATAAACACTTGGGACAGAAAACAAGTAAATTTTTAGAACCTGCCACAGAAGCTATTATTTTCTCCTAGGATGACAACTTTACACATGCATCCTAGTTACTAACAGGACAATCACGAAACACAATTAACAAGCGATTGACGTTGTGCAGTAAAAATGAATTTAGATAAAAAGAACCAACAAGTGTTAACAACTTCAAAGTTTAACTATATCGCAATGCACTCCGACCGCGTTTCTAGCTCTAACCAGTAGTTTAAAAGGGGGAAAAGCAATGCTGAACTGACACAACAGATTGATAAGATAGACTAATATAACAAAAACCCTCATCTAAAACCCATGTAACTCGACAAGGAAAAAGGTAATTGCCTAAGATAATAAGCCACAAAACAAAAGAAACAAAAAAAATTCATAAACCCAAACCAAGGTCTGAAACTAATCAAAGCTAAAGTACCAAGAAACTGTCCCATAAGGGAAAATGGGGCTTCCATACTTTCTCAACTCTTCTAGAAACAGATGCCTCTAGACTTCCTGCCAACTATTGAATTTTCTCTTAGAACTTATTTCCAGCAACAACAACCAACTCCAAATGCTGCTCGGATAACAAGGGCAGCAATGGTTATGAGATCTAACCAAGCACCACTCATGTGCATATCATCTTGTCATAAAGCTCCAATCTAGGACCTCTTAACCACAGACCACCCTTCATTTGCTGAAGTTAGCATCCATTAGAAGCCCCATTTGCTACAGGTTTCTTTTCTGATACAGTGACTGGTTTAACATCCTTCACATCATCTCCAGTTTTTGTAACTGGTACAATTTCGGTAAGCTTGACTTCCACAGTGCTAGTCTGGGCAGCAGCAGGTAAATTTTCTTTGTTCAAACAAGCTGAAACTTCTGTAGGTTTTTGTGACTTGAGATCAACCTTTGAATGATCTCTGTTCTTCTCTTCAGTAGTAGCTTTACCTTCCCATACCTGAGACTGAGAACCAAAGAAAAAACCCATATTTTACAACCAAAAAGAGATCCACATTATGAAGACATTGAGTACTGCTAAATGCCCAAATGAAAGCACCCCATCATATTCTTTTTCAAATTCACATGATAGTAAACAGTTTACCTGCTTCTGGAATAGCTGTTGCTTGGCCTTCTTATCCTGAATTCTCTTCTGACGATCCTCATAGAACTCAAAATCATCAAGGATACACTGTTTGCTAATATGATCCTTAAATATCTTGAGCACTTGCAGACCCTGCTCCACTTTAACCTGTAGCAAACAGAGAAACAGCTGGTAAACTGTTTGCAACAGTCAAGTTAACAAGGACAGACTATACACCACGCCCAAAAACACTACCCTTCTTTCGCACAATATTAAAAAACAGTGGTATACCTCCTGAGTATCTCTGCTGTTCGTAACAGGCTTGTTCTCGTTGTTTTCCAGTGTGATGTGTTTCAACAAGCTATTTGGTACATCCTTCACAATGTGCCACTTGACAGGAAAACAGCCGACCCACTTGTCTTGCTGCCAATACTCCACATTCTTGTTGAAATCAACTGGCCCTACCATCTCTGCAACACCAACAAACTGCCCACTTGTATTTACCTGGATAAAAAGACCAAAAATAAGCAATCATGAGGATGTGAATCAAAAAAAAAAAAGATCACATGTATTTTTATGTATGACCAGAATTAACAAAAAACGCTAAGAGCAATGTATCGAACAAAGCTCACCGAGAAGAAAAGAAAAACTGGGCAGCCTCCAGAATTTTGTTGAGTCTCTTGGTAAGCAGCATCAAGCTTCTTGTTGCCATTTGGTGTGCTAGCCCACACATTATATTTGATGCTTTTGTGCACATCGTCTTCACTGTAAGACTTGATGATAAAGAACTTGGCATCAGCATATGTCACTGGAAAATCTGGATGGTTGTATTGTTCTCTGTCAGGAATCAGGCTTGGTTTATCTTCCTCGGCATCTTTGGTTACAGCAAGAGGGATGTTCTGCCCCTTGACTGCCAGAGCAACTGGTGTAAAACACTTCTGATTCTTGGATCCTTTACCTCTCGGTCCCCTGTTGAGCTCATTTAAACCATCCATGTTTTCATTGCCATAGCCATAGAAACTATTTCCTCTACCCCTGGGTTTAGACCTGTTATCAACTGTCATCCACCCACCACGACCTGTAGCGCGAGTATCATACCGGTTAGGCCCAAACCCCATGCCAGAATTAAATGTGTTACCAAACTGCCCATAATATTTGTTGGGATACATCCTATTCATATACCCATTAGTTGTGTTCACACTAGATGAAGACCTTGGGTGGTGCATGCCCTGACAATAGAACAGTAGAGTCAGTATCTTTTCTTGCCTTAAACACGTATACTGGAGTAACTACTACAAGTTTCTAAAGGAGACTGTAAATGTAGGAAGAAAAAGAGCACATCAATACTCTCGAATAACATACCATTACATGTGGATGAACATTCTGATTCTTTGTTGATGGAGCAGCATAGCCATTTGAAAATGATGGCGTAAAAGAATTGTTCACCACTGGCCTAGTTTGCCCATCAGTGAACATTGACCCATCAATCCATGGAATGGGAGAACGCACACCATCAAAACCCAGTCTAGGGTCCTGATAACCTGAAGCAGCTCCTCCTGGCAATGTGCCAGGTCCATAAGAGCCATTAGCATTTAAGGATGAATTCTGGAATGCAGGCCTCACATGCATATGCCCAGTATTTCCCTTTACACCACCATTCGCAATGACATTTGAGTTCCCTTTAGCAGAATCCACAGATAATGATGTTTGGTCAGCAGCTGCTGCAGAAGTGGCAATCTCACCTTTTGGCAGGGCAGCTGAAGTAGTGTTTGAAGTACTGGTCAGGGGGAGTGGCTGGAAATACGGATAGTGATATTGTTGCGATCCATAAAGTTGGCCATCATGCCCCACGGTAGGGACAGGCGAAGTAGCAGGTGAATATGGACTATAGGGTGCATATCCATAGGCATGATGATAGATAAGTGAACTGTTGTCTCCATAAACTCCCTGCATTTCAACTAAATCAAAACCACGAACATACAAAAAAAAAACAATATCTGATTGATCTAGAAAGAAGCATTGATCTAGAAAGAAGCAAATCAGGACAGCAACAAAATATCTCGTTACACCAAAATGTCAATACAGGAAAAAAGATTAACACATCAAATATTTTAGCAAGAGTTCAAACAGAAAAATTTACAGGCATCTCAACTCCATCCGGATTCGTATATCGTGCATAGTCCTCCCACTCGTTAGCAGAAGCATCATATCCTACAGCAGATACAAAAATATGTTAGTAAAAGCACACTATCATATTCTAAATAGTGCTTTATTTTTACAAAATCATAGCAAAAGTAATTAATATGTTGTTCCAACACTGACACAAAGTGAAGCTGAAATTAGCATATACCATAATAGTATGCTGTTGAGGCATAACTGTTAGGAACATAGCACAAATTTGGATCCATGAATTCTGGCAACACAGGTGTCACAGACCGATCAGCCGACTGAAGCTGACCGTTTGCCCCATCTGTAGGGTTCCCAGAAGGCTGAAAAAGAATCAAAATTTCCAATTAGGAACTGTGGACCAATTGAATGAAATCAATCATTAAGACAGATTAAAGAAAACTTACCTTCTTTTTTGTGTCTGCAATTTCAAGAGTCTTATTCCGAGAATCCAGTGACAAATTCTGCAGCAAATCTGCAGCTTCTACGGTGTAACAGTAAAAGAAAAACATTCTCCACAATTTCGAAGTGAATAAAAACTAATCCAAGAGAAACAAATTCCAATGATACCACTGAAATTTGGAGTGAACAAAGCATGACTTTTTACACAAAGTAGCCTATAACACTTCAATTCCGCCATTACAAAGAATTAAATAAATTAGCACATAACTATTTGAACCAAAATAAATACCTACTGTCAGTAAAAAAGAGTGGTATATCACCAAACAGCTAGCCCAACAACAAGTATAAGTTGAATATACCAACAAAACAATTTAATCAAGCCCCAAAAACAAGGTTATGAATAAGAAAAACAAAAACATCGCTCTACATGATTAAAAAACAAAGAGAAACACAAATCAAGCAGCCAACAGCAAGGTCAGATCTACAGAAGCCCAATAGAATCAGATAAAAAAAAAAGCAACCACATCAACACGGACATACATATATGAATCTCAGATAACTTGTGTTGATTTGATTTGAAGAGGAAAAAAACAAAGAAAACCAATGAATATCCATATAAAAGTAGATATAGTAAGGATACGATCAGCAGGAGGAGCACCAGCAGCCATTCCGAGCTAGATCTTCAACAGGAGAAGCTGTAAAACCCTGAAGATGAAGAGGGTTTAAGGAAGGAGATAGAAACCCTAGAAGAGAAGAGATGGGTTCGAGAGAGTTTCAGCCGCCACACAAGTATAGAGAGAGAGAAAGAAAAAGAAAAAAAAAGGGTTTAGGTTTGGGTTTTGAGATTGAGAGAGAGAGTAGATTTTGGTCTGTAAAAGGGTTGTGATTCAAATAGCACCACGTATTTGCTCTTAAAGCCCCTTTAATTTTCCTATATTTGCACATCTGACTACTGCCATCTCATTTCAGCTGATGTGCCATTATTCTAGTGGTCAATACTTTAGAGTTTTTTTAAAATAGGACAAAAATGTCTATTTTCTGATTCTTTTAGGTGTGTGTATAATTTTGCACTTTCCTTGCAATTGCATTAACCCCTTCACTAAGAAACCAAAGAAATTAAGACACGAAAAAATTAAAACAAAATTATTTCACCCATTATTTATATTAAATTAGTGTAATTTTTATTATTATATAATTTAATAAAATAAAAGATTATGGTTAAATAAAGTTAACTATAAATATAAACACATGACAGACATGTATTGGCTTAATATATACACTAAATGTGAATCAGTTTTACCTCAAAAATAATACTCTACTAATCACTATGTTGGTTACGGTATTTTGATAATTCAGGTTTTTTTTAAAAAAATATTATATACTAATTAATTTGTTATGATTTCACATATTTTGCGAATTATAATTTGTTTTAGAAGTGTACAAAATTCGGGGGGAAAAAGCAAAAATAGTCAATGACCACCTAGGCTATTATCGAATTTCCTAAAATACATCTATACTCCATTAAAATACTATTACCTTCGAACTACTTTAAAATGAAATAAGTAACTCCACAAGTGTTAACTGGACATAGAAAGTTGCCTATTTTATTTAATTTCCTTTTTCTCTTTTTCTTTTTTTTCTCTTTCTTTCTTCTTATTGTAGCTATACAACTATATCTTTTTTCACTATTATCATTGTGAAAGCTTTATCAATGAATGTTTGGATAAAAATTATCAACAACTAATGAATTTTATGAATGCATAGTTTTCAATAGGCTTATTTAGAACATATCTAACAAATTAAATTTATTTTTTAAAAAAATATCTATTGCTTAATTATTTTAAAGTTATGGACTCGAGAGAAACAAAATCAAAGTAAAGTAACTGTATATTTAAAAAATATTTACAAACTTGTTAGAAGTACCTGACAAAAAAAAATTTCTTCTACATTTTTTAAACATCTTTTCCTAAAACCTATGAAGAATCAAAATCAAAAACTCAAATTTAACTTAATCAAGAAAATTTTAGAGAGAGAAAGAATGGGAAAGAGAGAGAGATTTCTCAAAGTGGCGTTACAAATTGATCTAAAATTGATTTACTCATCCGCAATAGTTTGATTCGTCAACAAAATCGCCTGAGGTTGAATTTGATCTCGAACATTCATGACCTATTTAATGTGTATATGAAGTTGTCTGATGAAGAAAATCGAACGAAATGTAAAAAAATATGAAAAGATTGTTGAATTGGTTGAATGAAAGATTTGATTGTGGCTGCTATCTTCTGTGCTCTACAGATTCAGAATGGATAAAAAAATGACTCAAATTTTTATTTTTATAAATGTTAGAGATATAGGAATTTATTGAGGTCAAATGGTGTTTATTATAGTTAGGATGAAGAAATGATTGGGGAATAAAGGAGGAGGAACGAGGAGATTTAAAAAGTGTGTGTGTGTGTGTATTAAAATGTAAAATACATGTGTCAAGTGTGTTTATTTCACCACAAGATACATGTCTGGTAATGACGTTTTAGAAAGGAAATAATTTCACCCTAAAATAGTTTAAGGGATAGTAGGACCCTCGTAAAGTATAAGTGTGTAGTGGAAATGCGCTAATAGATTGGGGGGTCATTTGACCATTTTTGTAACGGCGGGGTTTCATCGTTATAGAAAAGGCAAAGGGAAAAAATTTTGGGTCAAAAAACGTTTTTGTAGTAACTTAAAATTTTCCAATCTAGTCAAGATTTTGATGAAATTATAGTCATTAAGGTGTAGGGAAATCTGGTAACAATCGGGTGAATTATTTAAGATTTTAATTTCATGAATAGTTACATAAAACGTTAATAAACTCACTCGCGTTATTATGATTGTTTGTAGACCAAGAACAAATGGAGCGAATTCGGAAAGAGAAGGATCAAGATTTTAGGGTTTCAAGCTTGTTTCGAGATAGGTGATGATTGTGATTCTATGATTGTGTGATGTATGTTCTTGCTTCACTATGATACTTTTATGTATATGAATGTCGCATTATTAATAACACTTGTTGTAAATGAGATAAACGAATTACTACATGACAAGAATCACCTCTTGATTGTATGACTTGAGAGTGTACTTGTGTTTGTGATTGTGGTTTGTTCATGAATCGTATTGCCACGATCCGGCATAAAAATGAAATTAAATTTCCACGTTCCGGCATAACTATGGGATCGAGTACCACGTTCCGGTATGCTAACAGTTGGGTTTGGGTACCATGAGAGGACCAACTACTTGACATAATGTGTATATTGATAAATGTGAAGTTGATCATTGTTCATAAATATTAATACTGTAGATGTTGACATATATGCATGTGATTATAATGTTGTTTGACTTGCTTATGTTGCACTTAGTGGGATAGCCGTGTGATCCTACCAATACAGTGTGGTTGTGTATTGATACTGCACTTGCTCTTATTTTTGTTGAGTAAGGGCATCTTCAAGCGCTATTGACAGACCTCTCTTTGAAGATCAATGATCGTCGTTACGAATTCAAGGATGAGCCAATTCTTCCGGGCTACCATGAAATTCTCCTTCGTCTATGTGCACCATTTTTGAACCTAGACATTTATTTTAGTTAGTTGATTAGTTCATTAGATTGGGATTGCATCCCTTCTTGTTTAGACTTTGGTTTATTGTTAGGATGTTTTGGTACATTGACTTTCAGTTTCTAGGCATTACTTTCACAATGTTAGTTTATTATTGTGACACCTTTGTTAGAGTTTATGGAAACTCGATTTCTTTCCTTAGTATTTGACTTATTTCGTATCCTTAAATGCTTTAATTTAAAAGGGCCTAAAATACCCTTGAAGTATTGAAAATGGTACAAAATTTACCCTTCATCCATCTATTGGCTCCAAAATGCCCTTTTCATCCACCTATTGGCTCCAAAATACCCTTGTCATCCACCTTTGGATTCAAAATTGACCACTTTTTTAATTGTTTTAAAATTAAACTCTTTAAATATTTTTTAAAATACTTGACGTTCAACTATTGGTTATAATTTAATTTATTAATATAATTTATAAATCAACCCACTACCCACTAATTACTAACTAAATCTCACCCAATTAATAATTCAATTATAATATCAAAACATCATAAACACTACTAAAACACGATGAAATTATAGATTTCTGAAAATAACATTCAAAATTATTCGAGTCCGAATCGAAGCCCCAATTAAATTTAGGTTGAGCCGCTTATTTAGGAGGACACTTTCTTTCAAGATTGAATGAGAAATTTATGATTAAAGATAAAGAAGTAATACATCCCGAATTAATTCATGCATTTTTTTAAAATATAATTTTATAAATATTTATTATTTTGTTTTAAAACCTTTAATATATTATTTTTAAAAAAAGTTACCTATGAAGTAACATCACATAATTGAGATGTAAGAATAATTAAGATACACATAGTCAGACTTTTAAGTTTATCGGTAATTTTATTTAGACACTTGTTGCATTAATAATGTGACGGATTTATTAATTTAGAGGGATTTAATTAGTAATGGGTGGTAGTGGATTGATTTATAAATTATATTAATAAGTTAAATTATAACAAATAGTTGAGCGTGGCGTATTTAAAAAATATTTAAATAGTTTAAATATAAAACCGTTAAATAAGTGGTCAATTTTGAACCAAAAGGTGGATGACAAGGGTATTTTGGACCCAATAGGTGGGTGGGAAGGGTATTTTGGAGCCAATAGGTGGATGGAGGGTAATTTTGTACCATTTCCAATACTTTAAGGGTATTTTAGGCCCTTTTC
>NC_028637.1:47770570-47773307 GCF_001406875.1 Solanum pennellii
ATATATATATATATATATATATAGATAGATAGATAGATAGATAGATAGATAGATAGATAGATATTGTTAAATCTTAATGAAATGCATAAGTACCCCCAACCTATGCATGAAATCTCAGAGACACACTTATACTATAATAAGGTCTTATTACCCCCCTCAACTTACTTTAATAATTTTGTACCCCTTTTTGGCCTACGTGGTACTGGCTTAAAAAAAATGTCAACACATGTTGGGCCCACAAGAGAGTGTCACGTAGGCTGAAAAGGGGTAGAAAATTATTTATAAAATAAGTTCAGGGGGTAATAGGACCTTAGTATAGTATAAGTATGTCTTTGAGATTTCGGGTATAAGTTGAGGGGGTACTTGTACATTTTCCCTATAAAAAAAAATAAATGAAATTTACCAAATTTATGAGATATGTTAATTAATTGACAAGCGATATATTGATAAATATGTATATATGGAAGGGATATATTCATCTTGAAAAAACAATTTTATGCTCCTTCTTCTACTTTGTTTTAAGAAGCATAATTTTTTGGTTTCATTCTAACCGCAAAAAAAACTGATTCTGCTTCCACTTAAAAACAGTTCTAATGATTTGTCAAACGCCTTAATTTTTTGAAAAAAATACTAATCTCAAGATAAGTGTTCTTGGCCTCTCAACAATGTTAAAAAAGACACTGTCTTTAATTCACATTACTGGCCTAGTTTTTTTTATTTGTGTTGCACTTGTATAGTTTATTTCATATTAGTTACTATATTGTTTCTATTTTATAAGCATTATATAAATTTTATGATTTTATTCTATTGTGTGTAAATTATTGGAGAAGTCATATATTTGTTTTTGAGGAATTATAAAGCAAATCAACATTGAAATGTGTACCTTGAAATATGCAGCAAAAATCGTTGATTTTGTACTTTGACAAAATTGCACTCAAGTCCCTCTTTGAATCACTAGGAAACAAAGATCTTTATTTACAAACTAAAAGTCTGCTTTATGTGTTAATTGATTCGTCTGAGAAACTCACTTCTCTGTTTCTTAACTGATCACTTGTTTTTGGTTTTCTGTTTTACATGTTTTCCTCTCAACTTTTTCACGCTTCACGTACTTTCAAGTTACTCCCACTTGGAGTCTTTTAAGGAGTGGTTGGACAGTTACATAGTAATTGTTCCTGCCTTATCCTTTAAAATAATTTATCCAAATTAATTAATTGTATAAGGCATAAAACAAATCGGGTCAGGTTGGGTCGGTCCACATGGGCGACCCATGATCCAAAACTTACAGTTTTATGAGTATTTTCTTATTGGCTAAACCAAAAATTGAACTTTCAAGGCCAATAATCGATAGACCAAAAATTAATTTTTTTATTGATTTGGTTATTAGTTTAACATATTTAAAGGGGAAATGTACAAGTACCCCCCAATCAATGCCCAAAATCTCAAAGACACACTTATACTATATTAAAGTCCTATTACCCACTGAACTTATTTTGTAAATAATTTTCTACCCCTTTTCGGCCTACGTGGCACTATCTTGTGGGTCCAACACGTGATGCTATTTTTTTTCAAGCTAGTGCCACGTAGGCCAAAAAGGGGTAGAAAATTATTAATAAAATAAGTTCAAGAGGGTAATAGGACTTTACTATAGTATAAATGTGTCTCTGGGATTTCGGGCATAGGTTAGGGGTCCTTATGCATTTTTATTATTTTAAAATTGAAAACTGATACTACATAAAATCGATTTGAATTGACTGATGCACAACCCTAATTTGTTTGACTGTGACTGATAAATACTGATATAAAAGAGAATTATGAATTCAAACTTTGAAAGAAGTATCTCAATTATATCATTTAACACCTTACACATGCAGAAATATTCAAAAGAAAGTACAATCAAATTCTTTCGTTAATCAATTATAAAAAAATAATGGCATTTCAATAAATAAAATAAAAAGTAATTTAAGTTTTAATGTATAAACACTTAATTTATATTTACTAATATTATAATAATAACATATGAATTTTTATATAGTACCTTGGTATGATATTTGGTATTTGAATTAAAATGTGTAAATATTAAATATCATATCAAAAATAAATTAAAAAATTGAAATGTATACTAAATATCATAATATTGAAATTATATTATTAAAAATTTTAATTTACAATATAATAGAGTATCCATCATACAACGTCCACCTTAAATGTTTATTTTGATCAGTCTTCTCATCTGATTTTGTTTTGTGGATATTCTCGCAATTTAATTTCAGTTGCATTAACCCCTTCGCTAAGGAACCATATAAATGAAGAGGAAAAAGTAATACTGTAACGACCTGTTTAGTCGATTCGAGCAGTAGAGTTTATTTCTGATAATAACTGACTGGGTCGACGGATCCTGCGACGGACCGTCATGGGCACGACGGACCGTCGAGGGTCTCGTTCCAAAACACTTCAACTCTGAAAATTTGGGTACGGGGATCAACTCTCTGAACTTCGCGACGGAACTGCAGCACGGACCGTCGTAGACACGATGGACCGTCACAGACCTTTCTACTGAAATTGAGTCTCTGAACTCTGTGACGACCCTGCAGGACGGACCGTCGTAGGCACGACGGGCCGTCATGAGTGGCGTAATTCCACCTGGGTCGGATTTCTGTTAAAGTTTTAAAGGGGTGTTTTGGACTATTCCTTATTATAATTATAAAATTAGTGGGTTAATGTTAATAATTTATTTAGT
>NC_028637.1:47773656-47773821 GCF_001406875.1 Solanum pennellii
ATTAGGGGGAAGGCTTGATGAACTAAAGAAATGAGATTAGGGGATCGGGTGTCACGAACCGACACGTAGTATTAGGGGATCGGGTGTCACGAACCGACACGTAGTATTAGGGGATCGGGTGTCACGAACCGACACGTAGTATTAGGGGATCGGGTGTCACGAACC
>NC_028637.1:47774360-47775209 GCF_001406875.1 Solanum pennellii
CAGTCCACAAGAGCGGATTCGCCGTTTTGTGAAGGGATTGAGGTCAGACTTGCAGATTCTAGCCTTATAGGTAGCTGCTGCAGCAAAATCCTTTCAAGAAGTGGTTGATTTTGTGATAGAGGTGGAGGGGGTGAAGCCAGACGATTTCACCATGGCCTCGACATCTAAGAAATTTCGTAAGGGAGGTGAGTTTAGTGGTTCTTACTCCAGAGGGCAGAGTTCAGGAGGTTACTCAGCCCGACCTATTCAACCTTCACTGCAGGCTGTAGCCGGGGGTCCATCGCAGACCAGCCAACATTCCTCTGAGTTTGGAGGCTACCCCCAGACTTCGTCATTCTCACAGAGACCCATGCTTGACCCTAGAGAGTGTTATGGATGTGGGGAGACTGGACATATTAGGAGATATTGTCCAAAACAGAGTTACAGACCCCCAATAGTCAGAGGTAGAGGTGGTCATGGAAGAGGTCGCCATTCTGGAGGACGTGGTGGCCAAGGTAATGGAGGTCACCAAATCAACCGGGGTGGCGGGCAAACTGGAACTACTGCAGCGCAACATGGTAGGGGCAACAGGCAGACAGGTGATAGGGCTCATTGTTATGCTTTCCCTGGGAGGTCTGAAGCGGAGACATCTGATGCTGTTATCACAGGTAACCTTTTGGTTTGTGATTGCATGGCTTCTGTATTATTTGATCCTGGATCCACATTTTCATATGTATCTTCCTCATTTGCTATTGGTCTTGATTTACATTGCGATTTGCTTGACATGCCCATTCGTGTGTCTACTCCTGTGGGTGAGTCTGTGATAGTTGAGGAGGTGTATAGGTCTTGTCTTGTGACCTTTGTGGGGAA
>NC_028637.1:47777770-47778528 GCF_001406875.1 Solanum pennellii
TCAGGAGTGCACCCGGTATTTCATGTGTCTATGCTGAAAAGATACCATGGGGATGGAAACTACATTATTCGTTGGGATTCAGTTCTTCTTGATGAGAATTTGTCTTATGAGGAGGAGCCTGTTGCTATTCTAGATAGAGAAATCTGCAAGTTGAGATCAAGGGAGATTGCATCTATCAAAGTTCAATGGAAGAATCGGTCAGTTGAAGAGTCCACCTGGGAGAAGGAGGCTTATATGCAAGAAAGATACCCACACCTTTTTACAGATTCAGGTACTCCTTCTCGCCCTTGTTTTCCTTCTTGTGATCGTTCGAGGCGAAACGATGGGTAAATTGGTATCTATTGTAACGACCTGTTTAGTCGATTCGAGTAGTAGAGTTTATTTCTGATAATAACTGACTGGGTCGACGGATCCTGCGACGGACCGTCATGGGCACGACGGACCGTCGAGGGTCTCGTTCCAAAACACTTCAACTCTGAAAATTTGGGTACGGGGATCAACTCTCTGAACTTCGCGATGGAACTGCAGCACGGACCGTCGTAGACACGACGGACCGTCACAGACCTTTCTACTGAAATTGAGTCTCTGAACTCTGTGACGACCCTGCAGGATGGACCGTCGTAGGCATGACGGGCCGTCACGAGTGGCGTAATTCCACCTGGGTCGGAATTCTGCTAATGTTTTAAAAGGGTGTTTTGGACTATTCCTGATTATAATTATAAAATTAGTGGGTTAATGTTAATAATTTATTTAGTCGG
>NC_028637.1:47780337-47790913 GCF_001406875.1 Solanum pennellii
TTCGTCTCGTCCGCAACTCTAGCCAGTCTTCAGCACGTCAGATTTCAGGGTGAGCTATTGTTCCTAGCTCGGACTGGATTCTCTCATTCACGTCTTGATGTCCTTGAAGCTCGGACATGGACTATCGTTTTATTATTTATTTTAGTTCTTAATTACTCTTAGACTTAGAAATTTGAGGATAGATGTTCTTGATGTGATGACTTCCAGATTTTGGGGATGATAAGGATTATATTTTAGAAGTTATTTATTGGTTATATTAATGAGTTTGAGTCTTCCGCATTATATTTTGTTCATTATGGGTAAATGATTGGGGTTTAGATTGGTTGGTTCGCTCACATAAGAGGATAAATGTGGGTGCCACTCGCGGCTCGTTTTGGGTCGTGACAAATACTCACTATGTTGATTAGGGTGAGCATGGTAGGATATTGATAATTTACGTTCAATAGTTTTATTTTTTATTTTTAAAGATATTAGATTATGTATAATTATAGGGGAAATGCATAAGTACCCCTCTAAATAGATTATGACAAAAATTCTAGAGACACACCTTAACTATTGTAAGGTCCTATTACCCTCCTGAATATTTTTATTATTATTTTTTTTTTGTAATTTTGTGCACCTTTTTGGTTAATGTGACATTCAAATATCTCTCACGCACCTTAATTGCATGGAGTCACGGAGTGTGCCAGGTAAGACAAAATGTATATAAAATTACAAAAAGAAAATAAGTTCAGGGGGGTAATAGGACCTCAGTTTAGTTAAGATGTGTCTCTGGGATTTTGGTCATAGTCTAGGGGAGGTATTTGTATATTTTTCCATTATTATATACTAATTATTTGTTACGATTTGATATTTTAATGTATGATAATTTGGTGCTTATAATTTGTTTTAGAGGCATTACAAAGTTGAATCAACCAATAAATCAAATAAAAAAATGTTATATGGTTATTCGATTGATGATTTCTTGATGGTATTATAAGAAAAAGTTGTCGGTTTAATTTTGAGTTTTTAATATTGGGTTATGAATCAACCATAACCCATAAACCATTAAGACTCTAGTAAGTAATTTATTATTTTGCCCATACATAAATATTAAATATTAATACAAGTACCTTATTGGTTACTACCTTTGTCCTTTAGTATTCAATTCACTTTTTTGTCATGGTTTTTTAATTTGTGTTGCACTCGTATAATTCTTTTCATGTAGTTACTATATTGTTTCTATTTTATGAGCATTATTAAGTTAAATTGTCGTTTTATCGGGGTAAATTGTTGGAGAAGTCATTTATTTATTTTATGAGCATTTTCTTATTGGTTAAACCGAAAATCAAATCTTCAAAGACTAATAATCGATAAACCAAAAACAGATAAAGAAATAAGTTGTTGGTTTTGTTATTAGTTTAGTCTATTTTATACTGAAAATCAATAAATCGGACCTAATGAAACACACCTAATTTGTTCGACTGCAACTAATTATACTACTGAATTATGACTTCAAACTTTAGAAGAAATATCTCAATTCTATCATTTTAATACCTTACACATACAAACCTTTTTTTTTTTTAAAAAATAAAAAAATACAATCAATTCTTTTTGTTAATTAACTACAAAAATTAACGACATATCAAATCAAAATAGAGTAATTTAAGTTTCAGTCTCTAAGCAATTAACTTTGTAAGTGCTAATACTATAATAATAAAATGTTAATTGTTTATGTAATATTTGATAAGCTATTTGATATTTCAATAAAAAAAAAGTATAAATATCGAATACAATATCAAAAATAAATAAAGAAAATTGAAATGTATACCAAATAACAATATCGAAATTATAGTATTAAAAATTCAATTTCGATATGATCCGATATTTATTGTACTATGCCCACCTTTAGTATTGATTTTCAATTGTTTGATCTTTTCTTCTTCTTTTCTTGGTCTCAACTTGAATATACTTTTATTGTTATTCTTATCTTAGTCTTTATATTTTCTCATTTAATTTTTTGAGTACGCGTCTTTGTATTACTTAATTAAGACATTTATGTTTATCGCAATAATAGTGTGTCCTGATGGTTAATGGAGTGATTGAGAGTCATGATGTTTCAGGTTCAAATTTCATTGGAGATTAAAACACGAGTTGATTCTTGTCATCTATTCTAACTTTGGTGGATATAATTATCTAGTATATGTTATTAGTGAGAGGTGACATATATTTCGTAAAAATAGTTAAGGTGCAAGAAAATTGGCCGAAACACCACAATCATAATTTCTTTTTAGAAAAAAACATTTATGTTTATCATCCATTTTTATATATTTTTAGGTGAATTAAAGTGAAAATTTCAAAACATCATTATTAGGATTTTTAAAAGCCTGAAAGCTCATCAATAGGTTTAGTAATTTGTTGAAATTTTTGATAAATTAAGAATTTGTTGTATATCATTTTGAAGTTGTAGCTAAAATATCATCTTATATTTAAAAGTTGTTAGGTGAATTAAAGTGAAAAATTTAAGACTTTATTATTAAGATTTTGAAAATCTTGAAAGCTAATCAATAAGTTTTTTTATTTGTTGAAAATTTTGAGAAACTAATAATTTGTTGGGGATATCATTTTTAAGTTGTGGTTATAATTTAAAGGGAAAATGCATAGCTAACTCCCAAACTATGCGCGAAATTGCAAAAACACACTTATACTAGACTAAGCTCCTATTAACCCTTGAACTTATTTTATAAATAATTTTCTACCCTATTTTGGCCTACGTGGCACTAGCTTGTAAAAAAATTTCAACACGCGCTGAGCCCACAAGATAGTGTCACGTAGGCAGAAAAGGGGTAGAAAATTATTTATAAAATAAGGTCAAGGGATAATAGGACCTTAGTATAGTATAAGTGCATGTGTCTCTGAGATTTCGGGCATAGGTTGAGGTACTTGTGCATTTCCCTTAAATTAAAGTAATTCAATAATGATTTGAGATATTTTATAAATATTTGATCAATTTCACATGAAGTTTTGTGGATTAATGTTCGTAGGAGATGAAATTTTAGTTTTTACATAGATATATAGAGTAAGTTTGATTATTTATTAAAAGACATAATACATATATTGGACTCTAAATTTGGCTTCAAATTTAACTTTGACCTCCAACTTTCATAATGCACAAACAAACACTTTAACTATCCAATTTTTAAATAAATAAAAACATGAGTCCTACATGACACAATATACGTAAGACATCACATAGGACAAAAAGTTACACGTAGGATGACATGTAAGACGTGTGTTTCTATTTGTTCAACTTTATACAAGTTTAAGTGTTTACTTGTGCATACCCAAAGTTGAAGGGCATAATTGTGATTCGAACCAAGTTAAAAAGCATATTTATGTATTATGTCTTATTAAAATTTTAAACAAATTAATAATTCCTTAACGATACTGTTATATCCAATTTGACTCGATGTACAATGTTGGTGATTTTTATGTCTTTTTTTTTTAAAAAAGAGTCACCACCGCATATATTTTAAACGAATAGGACACATATTTTGCTGAAGGCATAATACGTAGATATGCCCTTTAGCTTCACCTCATTTTACATTTATGCCCTCCAACTTTGAGTATGCACAAGGAGACACTCAAACTTATATAAGATTGAACAAAAAGACACACATGTGTTACATGACATTCTACATGGTAATTTGCGCCCTATGTGGTGTCTTATGTGTATTATGTCACATATGACTCATGTGTCTTCTTGTTCAACTTTATGCAAGTTTAAGTGCCTACATACACACTCATAGTTTAAGGGTATAAATGTAAAATGATGTCAAGTTAAATGGTATATTTATGTATTATGCATTTGCTAAAAGTATACTGAATTAACTCTATATTAAGATCTACTTAACCTTACGAGATTCTAGGTAAGGGCTCTAATTTATCCTATAGGGAAATGTAAGACATCAGTTAAAAACAGCGAACCTGGTCAAACTTAGATTAATTGATTTTTAAAAAAAATTCTAAATATGGATGTTAAAAGGGAACATACATAAGTATCCCCAACCTATTCCCGAAATTACTGTCACATCCGTGTTTACCCCCTAGACGTAACAAGCGTCGTCGTCCTCTTTGAGGACTAAGACTAGCCCCTTAGTCTTATATTACATTCATAGGTTGAAAATGCGGAAAAATTTAAAACTTTTATTTCATATACTTGGAGGTTTACATAGACCTCTACATACGCATAATATATACGTATCGAGTATACATAGACCCTTTGTATAAAAAAGTTACATAGCCTTCTACTTTTATTGCACATACATATATTTAAAATAGCAAATAGTCTCAAAGATTGTCTCATCTCATACCATCTAACCCTACATCAAAGGTAAATAAGCCACATATAGGCTTATACAAGTTGTACACAATGAAAATGGAATGAACATAAAAGTCTTAGAAAAGCAAAGAAACTTCATAGGCAAGATATTGGCATCGCCCTCAGAATGTGAGGACCTACCCACTTAGATGATAGAGAATATCCAGGCCTTCTTCAAGTCGTCCCAAATGAGCCTTCAACGATCGGAACCTAAAATATTTGGGAAAAGGAAAGAAAATTGGGTTAGTACTCCACATGTACTAAGTACGAGACCATATGCACATATAATAGCAAAACATGCTAAAAAGGGATATTTAGTCAAAACATGCCATTTTACCCTTTTAAAAGTCTCATGCATAATCAAGCAAGTCATACCAATTAACCAAACATGCTTACTATCTCAAACAAGTAATATGTATCCCAACATACTTGTACCCCTGATTTACTACAACCCTACCATCAAGGAATAACATCACAAGTATGAATAAGAGTTAATCATGTCATAATAAGCAAGACAACTACTCATGAATCCTCATCGAGTCAACTAGTGCAATGACCAAGCAAAACCCCATAACCTTACTCAATCAAGTAACCTCAACAAGAAACCATACCAATGTCCAACTTCACATAACATAACATTTAAGGACACTAACATCATACTTTAATAGTACAACCCAATTAATTGTTCAAGAGGATAATCATCACCATATAATATCATTTATATTGTAGCATCAACATGTTATCACCATATACATCATTATCATATACATACATAATATCAACTTCCTAAAGCTTCCATCAAGGTCAACTAGTGCAAGACATAAGTAGAGTCCCATACCCCTACCTAGGCTAAGTTAAACCTCTCAAGTCACCTTAGTTAGTTTGTACCTCATTACTGTATTTTAATTTAGAGAACACTTGCCTTAACCAACATAGACCACAAGAGCCAAGTATGGAATCCGGTGTTATAAAACTTTACACCGATGGAAGGTGATCTACCGGACAAAGTAAAATCAAACATAAACATAGCTTTCTAGGTAGATCCACTAGCTAGTCTCCCTATGGAGGCAACATAATTCAAGAACTAAGAGATAGTATATCCCTCTTGATACCACTTGGTAATTGGGGCCTCCTTTCATGGGAATCCATTGGATGATCATTCCTCTTTGGGAAGTCAACATCTCATATAGAACTATAGGGCGAATCTTCCTTTTTAGGAAGTCATCACCTTCCATTGTCCAGTTCACTCAGTGCTAAGCTAAGTCCCTTTATTGAAATGTATTTAAGCCTTTAATTATCAATCATAGCTTAATTTAGGTCATAGGGTCTACCCCTTGTATAATCATCATCATCAATAGCTCAATAAGAATTGCATGAGTATAGTCCTTTCGTTACAATTCATACCCCCTTGTATAATCATCATCATCAATAACTCAATAACAATTGCATGAGTATAGTCCTTTCATCACAATTCATATAAGTGAGGTTAACTTATTAGCATATCAAGGCACATTGATAGTTATCACCATCCTTATATCACGTACACTTTAATCAACCTCACAACATAGTCAAGACATTTCAATTCAACATCATACCACCCTATCATCCTAATATAAGGCATACTCCAATATAAAATCATGACTTAACCACAATTAATCACAATTGGAAGTAAAGATAGAGATTCCAAGACTTACCAAGTCTCCTTCATGGTTCATCATTTAGGCCTTATCGCAAAATCTAAATTCAATCCAATTTAGATGTTCAACATAATAATTCAATAATCAACATGATAACAACACTAGAAGAGTCACTACACCATAATTCAATGCCAAATCAATGCTTAAAACAAGATTACTTAGGCCAATTTCCATAAATTAGATCACTTCTCAAGATTAGCATGAAAGACAATAATTCATTCTAATTTTTTAATGATTGGTGCAAAAACATCATCTAATAGTGATTTAATCCATAATTAAGACAATTGAATCAATCACAACGCAATTTACATCAAGATCAACCTAGGGTTAAGAGTTAAGGATCATGCTTTTCAATTTAGGTCAAATCATCACAAATTACTATAATCAAGTTAAATTACATGTTAATCTATCCATTATATCCTAAAGAAACCATAAACAACTCGGTTCATAACATCAAATTCGTAATTGAGTGAAACCCACTTGAAAATCCAACTTTTGAAATTCATTTTGAAAGAACCCTTTGAGGAAAGAGTCTCAAAGGTGAATTAGATCCCATACCTTAACGTTTGATGAAGATTTGATGGTGAAATAGTCCCTTTCCAGCCCCCAAAACCTCCCCTAGCTTGTCTTCAAGGGTGACTTCCAAATAGAGAGAGAAAGAAGAGAGAAGGAAGAGAGTTTATTTTGGTGAGTCGTGTTTAGATTAATGAGGGTTGGGGTCTTAATATGGGGGGGGGGGTTAAATTAGTTAATTAATCTTCCTTTAATCCCTAAAATACCAATAAACCCCTTAATTAATTAAATGAACCAACATTAAAACATGCAGAAAACTTAACCCTCACAGACGATACCCCGCCGATGGGCCGTATGTGAGTCGACCGTTGACACCTAATTTTGGCCCTCCACTATTAAATTAATTTTTTCAAGCTTCCTGAATTTAAAACAATTTGAAATAATTATTCCGAAAAATCAGAGATACTTTTGGAATCATTTTCCATGCAATTTTTCATTTTTTTCTCTCTATAAAATACATCTATATATACTTAAAAATATATAAATTTATATGATTTTCCATTTTTTAATAATTATTTAGAAAATTATTTTTCCAAAAAATAAAATTTTAATAAAGTATGCATCTTATTTCTTTTAAAATTGATCTTAATCTTTCTTTTCGAACTAATTATTCGTTTTATTAATGTTAAGAAGATTGAGTAGTTAGTTGAGTTTATAATTTGTCTCATCTCCATTTTAACAAATTTGAATTAATAGAAATCAATTTGAATTTGATGGAAATATAAATCAAAGGACCAGTTCCCTTTGAAACCATCATAATGGGTTTTATTTACTCCAATTTTGGACCATGAGATAACCTTATTTTTTGGCCCAAATTCTTTAGTAAAAATTATGTAAATCACATAGTGTAAAACATAAATTACCTCTTATCCCTACTCTTTTTCAATTTACAAAAAATCCCTTATTTTTAATAAGTTTCTGATACATAATAAAATAGTCGGATACATTATATAGTATTTCATTTTATCCGTTTGTTGAGTAATTTGGGGGATTTTTATCCGTTTGTTGAGTAATTAGGGGGATTAAAAACTGAAATTTGAATGAATTCCTACTTTTAATATGCCACGGTTATTATTCCCTTAAATAAAGGCATTAACTTGTGTGTTTCAAAATCAGTTTTATTCCCTTAAATTTTGTCATTAATGATCTTCCCTTCTTTTAGGCAGAAACGATATTTTGTATCATGTTAGTATCAAGTAGACAGACTTATAATTGTAGTTACACTTATGTATCAAGTACGATTTTGCATTTTTGTATCAACTATAACTTTGCATTTTTTGTATCATGTTAGTATCAAGTAGACAGACTTATAACTGTAGTTACACTTATGTATCAAGTACAACTTTGCATTTTTTGTATCATGTTAGGATCAAGTAGACAGACTTATAACTGTAGTTACACTTATGTATCAAGTACAACTTTGCATTTTTTGTATCATGTTAGGATCAAGTAGACAGACTTATAACTGTAGTTACACTTATGTATCAAGTACAACTTTGCATTTTTTGTATCATGTTAGGATCAAGTAGACAGACTTATAACTGTAGTTACACTTATGTATCAAGTACAACTTTGCATTTTTTGTATCATGTTAGGATCAAGTAGACAGACTTATAACTGTAGTTACACTTATGTATCAAGTACAACTTTGCATTTTTTGTATCATGTTAGGATCAAGTAGACAGACTTATAACTGTAGTTACACTTATGTATCAAGTACAACTTTGCATTTTTTGTATCATGTTAGGATCAAGTAGACAGACTTATAACTGTAGTTACACTTATGTATCAAGTACAACTTTGCATTTTTTGTATCATGTTAGGATCAAGTAGACAGACTTATAACTGTAGTTACACTTATGTATCAAGTACAACTTTGCATTTTTTGTATCATGTTAGGATCAAGTAGACAGACTTATAACTGTAGTTACACTTATGTATCAAGTACAACTTTGCATTTTTTGTATCATGTTAGGATCAAGTAGACAGACTTATAACTGTAGTTACACTTATGTATCAAGTACAACTTTGCATTTTTTGTATCATGTTAGGATCAAGTAGACAGACTTATAACTGTAGTTACACTTATGTATCAAGTACAACTTTGCATTTTTTGTATCATGTTAGGATCAAGTAGACAGACTTATAACTGTAGTTACACTTATGTATCAAGTACAACTTTGCATTTTTTGTATCATGTTAGGATCAAGTAGACAGACTTATAACTGTAGTTACACTTATGTATCAAGTACAACTTTGCATTTTTTGTATCATGTTAGGATCAAGTAGACAGACTTATAACTGTAGTTACACTTATGTATCAAGTACAACTTTGCATTTTTTGTATCATGTTAGGATCAAGTAGACAGACTTATAACTGTAGTTACACTTATGTATCAAGTACAACTTTGCATTTTTTGTATCATGTTAGGATCAAGTAGACAGACTTATAACTGTAGTTACACTTATGTATCAAGTACAACTTTGCATTTTTTGTATCATGTTAGGATCAAGTAGACAGACTTATAACTGTAGTTACACTTATGTATCAAGTACAACTTTGCATTTTTTGTATCATGTTAGGATCAAGTAGACAGACTTATAACTGTAGTTACACTTATGTATCAAGTACAACTTTGCATTTTTTGTATCATGTTAGGATCAAGTAGACAGACTTATAACTGTAGTTACACTTATGTATCAAGTACAACTTTGCATTTTTTGTATCATGTTAGGATCAAGTAGACAGACTTATAACTGTAGTTACACTTATGTATCAAGTACAACTTTGCATTTTTTGTATCATGTTAGGATCAAGTAGACAGACTTATAACTGTAGTTACACTTATGTATCAAGTACAACTTTGCATTTTTTGTATCATGTTAGGATCAAGTAGACAGACTTATAACTGTAGTTACACTTATGTATCAAGTACAACTTTGCATTTTTTGTATCATGTTAGGATCAAGTAGACAGACTTATAACTGTAGTTACACTTATGTATCAAGTACAACTTTGCATTTTTTGTATCATGTTAGGATCAAGTAGACAGACTTATAACTGTAGTTACACTTATGTATCAAGTACAACTTTGCATTTTTTGTATCATGTTAGGATCAAGTAGACAGACTTATAACTGTAGTTACACTTATGTATCAAGTACAACTTTGCATTTTTTGTATCATGTTAGGATCAAGTAGACAGACTTATAACTGTAGTTACACTTATGTATCAAGTACAACTTTGCATTTTTTGTATCATGTTAGGATCAAGTAGACAGACTTATAACTGTAGTTACACTTATGTATCAAGTACAACTTTGCATTTTTTGTATCATGTTAGTATCAAGTAGACAGACTTATAATTGTAGTTACACTTATGTATCAAATACGACTTTGCATTTTTTGTATCATGTTAGTATCAAGTAGACAGACTTATAACTGTAGTTACACTTATGTATCAAGTACAACTTTGCATTTTTTGTATCATGTTAGGCTATAAAGTGTCTGTTAAGTATCGTTTTGACTGACTTATGATATGTTGTTAGAATTATGTATCATTTTGGTTATCCATTGTTAGAAAAAAATGGCGGATAGAGATGGCGGACAGATTAGACGAAGGTGTAACGACCTGTTTAGTCGTTTTGAGCAGCAGATTTTAATTCCGGAAAATTGGCTGAGGAAACGGACCCCACGACGGAACGTCACAGGCACGATGGACCGTCGCAGGGTCTCGTTTCAGCATACTTAGATTTCTGAAATTGGGTACTGAAAATCGACTCTCTGTAATCGGTGACGGACCTGCAGGACGTGCCGTCACATCCACGACGAGCCGTCGTAAGCTTCCGTTGCGAAACACTTCAACTTTTGAGAAATTGGTACGGGAAACGAGTCTCTGACCGTCAGGACGGAGGTGCAGGACGGACCGTCACAGGTGTGACGGGCC
>NC_028637.1:47797375-47840225 GCF_001406875.1 Solanum pennellii
AGATGTTGATTTGTTTTATTTAATGAGTTTAAGTCTTCCGCATTATTTTCTGTTGATATATGTTAAAATGATAAGGGTTAGATTGGTTGGTTCGCTCACATAGGAGGGAAATTGTGGGTGCCAGTCGCGGCCCCGGTTTTGGGTCGTGACAGAAGGCATACGGACGGAGAGCACAACTTTGATTTTCAAAGGCGGACAGGTAGAGAAAAATGACAGACAGCTTAGAGGAAGGCGGACGGACGGAATAAAGATATTTTGATTTTCAAAATTAAGAAGATGAACAGTTGAGTAATTGATTAGTGGGAGTGGTATAAAAGGTTTCTTTATTTGGGGAAAATAAAGAGTAAAATAAGGGGTAATATTTAATTGGTTAGTATTAATTATGGGAGTCGTGTAAATGGGTATTTTATTTGGGGAAAATATAGAGTATAATTAGGGGTAAGATTTAATTGGTTTGTATTAATTAGGATTCTAATTTAATAATGTATCTGTTAGATTAAATTTATTAAAAAATAGGGATTTTAGTAATTTTTTAAAAAAGAAGGAAAAATGGAGAATATGTAAACTTAAGTTGTATATTCAGGTAATTAATTCAATTCTTTAAGAAAGACCCAACCCACTCCTCTTCTGAAAAAAACCAAGACTCCTTTACGTTCTTCTTCATTCCACGATAAACCCACCGAAACTCGTTTAACCAGTGTGAACCCGAACCCAGCGAGGAGCGCGTGTTCGTCCTCTCCTTTCTCCTTTATCTTTTTGTACAAAGAACTCGTACAATCGTCAGGTGTCTAAATCGTGTTGCTCAATTGTCTTTCTCATGAATCAAGCATTCCAAATCCTTTTTCCGATGGATTAGTACTAGAATCGTACACCTCCTAGCTGTGTAGCCTTATCCTCTCAAGGATTTTTGAATTTTACCACAGTCCCACATCGATTCTAGGCTGTGATTTTTAGATTTCTCAGCCTCTATATAAACCCTCTTCATTTACTGTTTGAAAAGGAAAAGAGGGAGATTTTTTAGAGACTAGAGAGTATCCCGGATAAGGTTTTGGAATTCTCGTCTCAGTAGTTTAAAATTTTGAGCTCGTTCGAGTTGGAAGAGGTGGTGGGAATCATCCTCCGTCAAACTCGTTGTCCGGTTCACTGCCCAGAACCAGGTAACATTCTTATTCCTCTACTTTTAGTTTTCTGCTTTTTTGAAATCAATAGTAGATTCCTCTGTTATCTGCCAAGTTAAATTTAGTATTTCTTAGTTATGGTGTTAATTAGATTTTGATATTGAAGTGTTGTGTTGTTTTCCTTTAAGCTATTATGTAGGATTAATTTAGCTTACGAAATAGAGTTGTTCAAACCTTTAGCTATTCAATTCAGTTTTGATAGGGATGTTAAAATTTTGTTCAAAATTTTGGGTTTAGCTGCCAATTCTCCATGGATTTGATGTAAAAGCTCTTATGCATTTGTATGCCTTGTATTTTCTTTTCCCTAATGCCGATGTCTCGTGTTTCTGTTCCAAGTTTCTTTGTTTTTTTTAATCAAATATGATCTGTTGTTGAAATCTATTTGATGGAGGATAAGTTATGTGTAGAGATTAACTGGTAGTTTCTCTCCAGTGTTAGTCTCAGCTTTATTTTTTTTTGTTTCATATATTTTAGTGTAGTTTCTTCACTCGAATTAAATTGTTTGGTCTTGCTTTTTTTTCTTCTTATTCCCAATCCCTGTTCAATTTTCTGTTCATGTACTTAATTCGATTGATCAAGATTTATTTCGTCAAATGTAAAGATTTAAAGAGTAAAATTGATGCAGAAGGCTCAGTATGCTCCTAATTATCTCCTGTCTTTTTTGTTTGCTCGTAAATGGCATCAGCTTAGCGTGCTCAATGTCTTTAAGTTTGTTTTTGAAATTTGTTAAGCATACATGAAATATATTCAAAACTCATATGTCCTTCTATACCGAGAAAGTGATATGAAAATATCATGTGCAGTTACATCCATTTTAGAGTTTCTATCTTCTATATCGTGATATTCTATCCTTTGTTGCTGAAATGTTACCTTTGCCTACCTATTTTGTAAAGTTTGTTAGTATGATCTGCCAACTGACATACCTGTTAGCTCACAACGCCAATCGAGGGTCTGTTTGAGTGAGAATTTGCTTACGTGTGGGGGCTGTTCTTGGGGGCTGGTCTTTAGCATTCTCCAAAGATATGAAAGCTTGTGTCATAGGTTATCTGCATCCTAAAATCGATTAATTTACTATCCTCAGTTCCTTGCTTGATCTTGAGTATAGAGATTCTTGAACTCTTTTTTAACTGCTACATGATAGTATCCTCCTGTCTTTCGCTCTCTATTTGTCCCGAGGCTGGTTTTAACAGTTCAGCTTAGGTGTGGTCTTAAGTTCTTGGTCTGTTTACTTGAGCAGTTTGATTTTATTTTGAGTCAAGTTTCAAATATTCATTATGGGTTCAACTTTGAGAGTCTTGTTCACGACAAACTTAGCATGAGTTATTTCTTCCGTGTTCTTTTTTATAGATTGATTGCTTATTGTATTCACTGCCTTGCTTAGCTTTGTCAACTGTCAAGATGGCATCAATTTCTGTCTTTTCTCTCTTACTTGAATTTCTAGTGTCCCACTGTATAAGTTTAGTTTCAGATTCCTCAAAAAACCTCTAATTGTATAAGTTCTAGTTGGATCTTTTCAGTTTGGTTTGCACTTTATAATTCGATTTATTTTATTATTTTTTTTCGCTCCAAGGATGTTGCTCCAAAGTAGTATTTTGTTTTCTGTTTGTCCAATGCTTTTCTCTATATCAGTTGCTAAGATAAATGTAATTGAATTGTGACTCTTCTTCTTGTTTTAGCTATTTTAGAAATCTTGCACTAAGTGTTATTCTTTTTAGTTGTCGATCATGTCTGTTCTTTATTTTTGGTTGTTAGTAGAAGGCATACAGAGGAGTTAAGTTAGCAGCTTAGCTTGATTTTCTTTTTTTTTTAATTATTCATTATTATTATTGTTATTCTCGCTTGTTTGTGTGTTGGTTCTAATTCTTATTCCTTTTTTTTCCGCATGAACTCATTATCCCTTGAGTCCAATTGGAATCCTCACTCCCTTGCATACTCCTCTCTTTGAGTCGCGAAAAGGAGGCTATTTTTATTGGGTTAAACACCCAAGAACACTGCAACAACAACAACCTAAAGGGGCTGAAATTTTAGTTTCTAGACTTAAACGTTTAATAAACTGACCACTAGCAACAGCAGCCTCTAAAAGGCAGAAAAACGAGGAGCGAAAGTGGGTTGAAACCCCGACAAAAACCAGCAGCAACAACAGTTCAAAACAGTTGAAAATGAAAGTGTTTTCCGTCCAAAGTGGCTAAAATTTGAACGGCTGAGGCGATGCAGAATTGCAGCGGTTGCAAAGGGGTAAAATGACTTTGTTTTCGGACTTAAAAAGTCTGAAAATATCACAGAAGGAACAAAAAGCATTTTGGGTCGAAGACCTAAGATCTGAGCAGCAAAAGGCAACAATTTCAGCCCCCCAAAATGGGTGAATTGGGGCTGAAATTTTCAGTTTCGATTCACTGTTTATGTTACTTCCTTTATTATTTTTATTGTCGTGATAGCTAACATTTTTTCTAACGTTTTATTGGCTTGGATGAATCCTCATAGGAGTTTAACATTATTTAATTTTTTTTTGTTTTTTTTCCTTTATCAAATTCCTTTTCAAGGAGTTGGAACACAATTTATTTTTTAGCGACTTAAGCTTATGGAATAACTTAAGAACTATGTATGTTCTTTTATAGTTATTAAAAAGTTTCGAATCCATGTTTTCGAGTTTGAACTAACTATTTAGTTCAAATTTTTGAATAGGATAAAGTTGTTAAGTTTCTTAAACTAAATTAGGTATCTTTAAATTTAACTTAGGACTTTGTATGAATGACTTAAAGATTTTCTATATCCTTCCATAGTTGTTAAACAAGCTCCTTTAATCCATGTTTAAGAGTTTGAATTATTCATATTGGTTTAAAATATGAATATAAATAAATGTTTAAAGCCAGGTCTTTTCTTGAGATTTTTAGAAGTATCAAGAGATTTTTATCTAAGTTTTAACAAGAATTTTTGAGTAGTTTGAAATAAATAAATGAATAAGATTTTTGAACTATTCTTTAGTTTTTCTTAAAAAATTAGCCAACTTTAAAATCCGTCGGTCAGTCGCGTGTTAGCGGATTCTCTGGGGTTCCTAAACCCTTCCTTGGAGAATTAATTGAATCCTTACCCGACTCTGTTTTCTAAAAATATTTTCTATAAAAAATTATTTTTATGGTTTTCTTAATTTTTCCTAAAAGATTAAGTGGCGACTCTTATTATAAATATTTTTCAAAATATTTTAACAAAAATTGCCAAAGTTACGAAATTGGCTTCGAAAACCTTTTAGTTTTCGAAATCAGGTCGTAACATCGACGGTTGGTCCCCCCTCTGTCCTGCACAACCGCCGTCTTGGTTAGAGACTGGTGCAGGCAGAGGATTCCTCCATTTTTCTAAGTGTTGGTCGACGGTTGGCAATGACGCCTCGTCGATCCATACACGGATCGTTGCCTGCATCTCTTCGATGCACACTGCCTAGGCACTGTTGACATCAACTTGCAAGGGTCCTCCTCAAGGGACCTTGGTTGGTTCTTGGGGAGTCGTACCCGGACGTTTCGACCACGAATCACCTTAAACAATTGTTATACACCCTTCCACCTAATTTCATGGATTTCCGACTCCTAAAAGCTAGTCAAATAAGCTAAGGCACACTAGTACCCCTTAGAACTAGTTTCCGAACGTCATGGACGTTCTTGGACGTTTTGGTTCTTAAACTTCCTAAATGACCTATATTCATTAAAATATGTCTTAAAACAGTGCTTCGACCCCATGACACCTATGTTAGGCTCTAAGACTTGTCTTGGATTTTCAAAGTGTTACATTATCCCCCCCCCCCCTAGGAACATTCTTTCCCGAATGACACTAAAACTCTTTTGTAGGAAGGAATAGATTCAAGACTAGCAGCCCAACCAATCAACAATATCAAATCAAGAGAAATCATATCATTTCAACAAGGCAATTTCAAAACTTCAATTACCCCACATAAGGCTCAAAACACTTCATCATGAGGTATTTCCTAGTTCCTCCTCACAACACACATGAGCTCAACATACATTACATGAGTCAATTAGCACAAGTTCAACTTATTAATAGGTCAAGTAACTTTTTATTGAGATTCACCATGTCAAAATGCACAACATAACTCAAATAAACCAAAAAGGCAAAAATTCAAGTTTTAGGCACCAAATTCACTGCAACTTCACTGTAATGCAACTTTCAAAATGCACATTTTTGCAAGACTTCACCAAAAATCATGAAACTTCAATTTCTAGTCATATTTATATTATTAAAAAGAATGACTAACCTTAATTATCAAAAAGATGAGGGTAATGGAACTTCATGTCGGCCTCGGCCTCCCATGTTTCACCCTCAACTAGGTGATTCTTCCGTAACACCTTTATGGAAACCACCTCCTTATTCCATAACTTCTTGACTTGCCTATCGAGAATTTTAACCGGAACTTCCTCATAACAGAGGTTATTCATGACACCAAGACCCTCAATAGGAAGAATGGACTCGGGATCACTGATACAATTCTTCAACATTGAAACATGGAAAACCGAATGAACCGAAGTCAATTCACTAGGTAGTTTTAATTCATAGGCAACCTTACCAACCCTTTGCAATATTTCATAGGGACCCACATAATGAGGACTCAACTTCCCTTTCATGCCAAATCTAACCACCCCTTTAATTGGTGAATTTTCAAATACACCTTATCACCTTTTTCAAACTCCAAATCCATTCTCCTATGATCGGCATAAGAATTTTGCTGACTATAGGCTGTTTGCAATCGTTTCCTTATGATATGAACCTTCTCTAAGGTCTTATAAATCAAATCGGGATCAAGAAGCGAAGGCTCACCCACTTCAAACAATCCTATAGGAGACCTACACCTTCTACCATACAAGGCTTCGTAGGGAGCCATGGAGATGGATGAATAAAAGCTATTATTATAGGCAAACTCCACCAAGGGCAAATTTTTATCCCAATTCCCTTTAAAATCAATAATGCAAGCCCTAAGCATATCCTTGAGGGTTTGAATAGTGCATTCTGCTTGACGATCCGTTTGGGGATGAAAAGCGGTACTCAACTTCACCTTAGTACCCAACCCTTTTGGAACGACCTCCAAAACCTAGATGTGAATTGTGCACCTCGATTCGATATGATGGATAACAGAATACCATGGCGATACACAATCTCATTTATGAAGATCTTAGCATAATCTTCCGCCGAATAAGTAGACTTGACCGGAATAAAGCGAGCGAACTTAGTCAACCTATCCACAACCACCCATATGGAATCATATGACTTTTGAGTCCGAGGTAAACCCACTACGAAGTCCATATTAATGTCTTCCCACTTCCAACTAGGAATTTGGATCTCTTGTTGTAAGCCACCCGAATTTTGATGTTCGGCTTTTACTTGTTGGAAATTTGGACACTTAGCGACAAACTCCGCTATGTCCTTCTTCATTCCTTCCCACCAATATCTCTCTCTAAGGTCATGGTACATTTTTGTCGAACCCGGATGAATTGAGTAGCGGGACCCATGGGCTTCTTCTAGGATCCGGTCCCTCAACCCATCTACATCAGGAACACACAATCTCCCTTGGTACCTTTACACACCATCCCCCCTAAGGAGAATGACTCATTTAACTTGTCGAGAACCGATTCTTTCAACTCTATTAATGGTTCATCAAGGTGTTGTTTGGAATTTACTTCCACCACTAAAGATTACTCGGAGTTATGATGGACGATGACTCCACCATTTGAAGAATATTCTAATCTCACCCCTAACCTAGACAACTTATGTACATCCCTCACTAGGTCTTTATTGGCTTTATCAATGTGGGATACACTACCCCCATAGTCATACGACTTAGGGCATCCGCAACCACATTAGCCTTGCCGGGGTGATAGAGGACACTCATGCCATAATCTTTCAACAATTCTAACCACCGTCTTTGTCGGAGATTCAACTCCTTTTGGGTAAACACATATTGGAGACTCGTATGGTCAGTGAAAACATCAACATAAACGCCATACAAGTAATGCCTTCATATATTCAAAGCAAACACCAAGATTGCTAACTCAAGGTCATGAGTCGGATGATTTTGCTCATGTACCTTAAGTTTCCTAGAAGCGTAGGCTATCACTTTCCCATGTTGCATAAGCGCACACCTTAGACCCACACGAGATGCGTCGCAATACACAACAAAACCCTTTGTACCCTCCGGTAAGGTCAACATCGGAGCGAAAGTAAGCCTATCTTTTAACATTTAAAAACATCTCTCACATGCCTCCGACCACTTAAATTTCTTACACTTTTGGGTCAAAGTAGTCAAGGGAGATGCAATGGATGCAAAATCATCCACAAACCTCCGGTAATGACCCGCTAGACCCAAGAAACTCCTAATGTCGATTAGAGTCAATGGTCTAGGCCAATTCTTCACCGCCTCCATTTTTCTTGGGTCTACCTCAACTCCTTCACTAGAGATGATATGCCCAAGAAATGCCACCTACCTCAACCAAAACTCACACTTTCTATATTTGGCACACAATTGATGTTCCTTAAGGGTTTGCAATGCTACACTTAAATGACCCATATGATCACTCTCATTTTTTGAATATACCAAGATGTCGTCAAAGAAGACAATGACAAATGAATCTAGGTAATCTGAAACACCCTATTCATTAGTCCATAAATGCTGTCGGAGCATTAGTGAGACTGAAAGACATTACCAAGAACTTATAGTTCCCATACCTAGTCCGAAAGGCCGTCTTTGGTACATCCTCACCTCTCACCCTAAGTTGGTGATACGCCGATCTCAAGTCAATTTTTGAAAAGTAGCTCGCCCTTTGGAGTTGATCAAACAAGTCATCAATCTGAGGGAGAAAGTACTTACTTTTAATGGTGACTTTATTGAATTGGCGGTAGTCAATACACATACTCAAGGACCCATCCTTCTTCTTTACAAACAAAATTGGAGCACCCCACAGAGAAATACTAGGCCTTATAAAACCCTTATCTAGTAAATCCTTGAGTTGAGATTTCAACTCCCTCAATTCAGCCAGATCCATCCGATAAGGAGGAACTGAAATGGGATTTGTATCTGGTAGAAAATCAATACCAAAATCATTTTACCATTCGGGAGGAATACCGGGAAGGTCATTAGGAAAAACCTCAGGAAATTCACTCACTACGGGACCGACTCAATGTGAGGAATTTTAGAGTCTAAATCTTGGACTCTTACTATGTGATATAGACAACCCTTTGAGATCATTTTGCATGCTTTTAGACAAGAGATGATACGACAAGAAATTCTATTAGGCAACATTATAGAACAATTTTTATACACCCTTTTGAACAACCGACTTACCCACCGGAGTAGACACTATAAAAGGTTCATGCAAAAAATCGGGTAAAATATCAAATTTTTTAGCTACAAAAGTAGTAATAAATGACAAGGTAGCACCCGGATTAAGTAAAGCATATGCGCCTATGGTAATGACTTTCAACATATTGGTCAGCACGTCAGGAGAAGTCTTTTATTCTCCCCTAGAGCGGAGAGCATAGAAGCGGTTCTTCTTAGGAGCATCACTAGAACCATTTGCTTGAGCTTGACCACCCCTCTCTTGACCCTTTAAGTTTGGACAATCTCTTTCTTGTGACCACTCTTGCCACAACTAAACAAATTTCCCGTTCCTACCAAGCACTCACCAAGATGACCATTTCACACTTGGCACATGTAGGCTTCTCATATGGTGAGTTTCCATTCCTTCGCTTTTAAGCTCTCAATTTATTTCCCTTGTCATCACATGCCTTAGGGAACTTGGATGGAACTTGATTAGAGACCCGCTTCTTAAATCTAGGTTTGTCTTGTATTTCAAACCTATTCTTTGAAGAACCTCCATCAAATGATCTTGCCCTCTTAGCATCTCTGCTCTTTCTCTTAGACCTTGCCTCCTCAACCCTGCTAGCATGCACCATAATAAGGTAAATGTTCATGTTTTCATGTAGCATGGACGAATGACACTCTTCTTCTAAATCTTTCGATACCCCCGTCACAAAGCAACTCATTTGGTCTCTAGGATTGGAAACCAAAGAAGGAGCATATTTGGACAATATAATAAATTCCAAGGAGTATTTGTGAACACTCCTCCCTCCTTAGCGAAGGTTGATGAACTCTACCACTTTTTCCTCCCTCATCTCCTAGGAAAGAACCGATCTAGAAAAGCCTTCTTAAAGATCTCCCAAGTCAACAAACCACCCCTCAATGGCCTATTTTCCTTCCATTGCACATACCATGCTTGTGCCACGTCCTTGAGCTGATAGGTGGCCAACTCGGCCTTCTCACTTGTGGTCAAACCCATAGCTAAAAGTATTTTAGATACTTCATTGATGAATTCTTGGGGGTATTTTCATCAATCTTAGACCCGTAGAAAGTAGGAGGATTAATCCGAGTGAAATCCCCTTATACGGGAAGCCATAGTAGTGACTTGTAGATGCAGACGGGGTACAAACTCCCCGTTGGCTTGGGCCGTCATAGCTTGGGCTTGGAAAGTGGCAACTTGAGCTAATTGAATGAGGGCAACCCTTATATCTCCATCCTTCAGGGGTGGAGGATTGATTGGAGCTTGGTCAACATTAACATCTTCTTCAAGTGGAGGAACTTGCTCACCACGGGGAGGAGCTCCCGCATTGGCAATTTCCTCTTCAAGCCTTCGAGTCGCATTCCTTCGAGTGTTCATTCTTCCTATAAGCACAACAATAGGATTATATTCAAAGCACACCATAAGTATACTCTGATAGCACGATATAAGATTTCCAAGAAAGAGAGCGATTCCTAGGCATCACATAAGTTCCTATTCATAAGTGTGGTTCGCTTCACAATTATTAATACAAACCTACATAGACGTGGTACAGAGAGAGACATAACTCAACGATATTCAACCTCATGCTCTGATACCAAGTTTGTTACATTCGGGTCTACCCCCTAGACGTAACCGGCTTCGTCATTTTCTTTGAGGACTAAGACTATCCCCTTAGTCTCATGTCATTACATTCATAGGTTGACAATGCGGAAAAATATAAAACTTTCATTTCATCAACCTGAAGGTTTACATAGACCTTTACATACACATAACATATAGATATCGAGTATACATAGACCCTTTGTATAGGAAGGTTACATAGCCTTCTACTTTTATTGCACATACATATATTTAAAATAGCAAATAGTCTCAAAGATTATCTCATCTCATACAATCTAAATGATCATAACAATTTGGGCATAGCCCTACATCAAAGGTAAAGAATCCACATATATACTTATACAAGTCGTACACAATGAAAGTGGAATGAACATAAAAGTCTTAGAAAAACAAAGGAACTTCATAGGTAAGATATTGGCATCGCCCTCGAAAAGTGAGAACCTACCCACTTAGATGATATAGAATATCCAGGCCTTCTTCAAGTCATCTCAAATGAGCCTTCAACGACCGGCACCTAAAATATTTGGGAAAAGAAAAGAAAATTGGGTTAGTACTCCACATATACTAAGTACGAGACCATATGCACATACATTAGCAAAACATGCTAAAAAGGGATATTTAGTCAAAACATGCCATTTTACCCTTTTAAAAGTCTCATGCATAATCAAGCAAGTCATACCAATTAACCAAACATGCTTACTATCTCAAACAAGTAATATGTATCCCAACATACTTGTACCCCTGATTTACTACAACCCTACCATAAAGGAATAACATCACAAGTATGAATAAGAGTTAATCATATCATAATAAGCGAGACAACTACTCATGAATCCTCATCGAGTCAACTAGTGCAATGACCAAGCAAAACCCCATAACCTTACTCAATCAAGTAACCTCAACAGGAATCCATAACCAATTTCCAACTTCACATAACATAACATTTAAGAACACTAACATCATACTTTAATAGTACAATCCAATTACATGTTCAAGAGGATAATCATCACCATATAATATCATTTATATTGTAGCATCAACATGTTATCACCATATACATCATTATCATATACATACATAATATCAACTTCCTAAATCTTCCATCAAGGTCAACTAGTTCAAGACACAAGTAGAGTTCCATACCCCTACCTAGGCTAAGTTAAACCTCTCAAGTCACCTTAGTTAGTTTATACCTCATTACTTTATTTTAATTTAGGGAACACTTGCCTTAACCGACATAGACCAGAAGAGCTAAGTGTGAAATCCGGTATTGTAAAACCTTACACCAATGGAAGGTGGTCTACCGGCCAAAGTAAAACCAAACATAAACATAGCTTTCTAGGTGGATCCACTAGCTAGTCTTCTTATGAGGGCAACATAGTTCAAGAACTAAGAGATAATATCTTCCCTCTTGACACCACTTGGTAATTGGGTACTCCTCTCATGGGAATCCATTGGATGAGTATTCCTCTTTGAGAAGTCAACATCTCATATAGAACTATAGGGCGAATCTTCCTCTTTGGGAAGTCATCACTTCCCATTGTCAAGTTCACTCGGTGCTAAGCTAAGTCCCTTTATTGAAATGTATTTAAGCCTTTAATTATCAATCATAGCTTAGTTTAGATCATAGGTCTACCCAATGTATAATCATCATCATCAATAGCTCAATAAGAATTGCATGAGTATAGTCCTTTCATCACAATTCATATAAGTGAGGTTAGCACATTAACATTTCATAGCATATCAAGGCACATTGATAGTCATTGATATGCTCAAACTTACTTCTCAAATAAAAATTAAAGCGGTCGTATCAAGTAAAGAACCCAACTAATGAGGTTAGGATCGTTCCCACGAGGAAAATAGTTCAGGCTTAACTTCAATCTATTATTACTACTATTTAGTCAATTATTTCCTTGGAAAACATAGACAATAAAAAGGGGGGGGGGGTTATTTCTAAATGAAT
This sequence comes from Solanum pennellii, assembly GCF_001406875.1. Taxonomy (NCBI): domain Eukaryota; kingdom Viridiplantae; phylum Streptophyta; class Magnoliopsida; order Solanales; family Solanaceae; genus Solanum; species Solanum pennellii. The sequence goes on from NC_028637.1 coordinate 47,809,471, forward strand.
GAAAATAACTAGCTAAATTAAAGGATACAACTAACAGATTCAAATGTTGGATTTTAATAAATTAATAAAAGTAACTAGGGTTTACGTGTTCCCCACTGTTTCCTAACTTGATAATTCTAACTTTAACAATTCTTTCGTAGTATCTTGCATGCAAAATGATAAGCTATGTATTTCTAAATCCTTGGTCCGGCATCTAGAAAATTTCACTCCGCACCTTGGTACGGCTACATGTGTTGCTATACTAACCCTTAACCTTACCTCATATTAAACATCGTATTCGATATTTGACTAAGTTATTACCTCGTACCAATCAATACTAGCCTATTAGATAGTATACACTAAATCTATGTTGATAATTCTTTTCCTATTATCTACCTCCTTGGTCCAGTAAGTAGCATTAAGGCGAATTCTAACGTTGGCCATCCGTTAAAAAGACTTCTAAGCGAAAGAATTATCAATACATGCAAGACACTATTCTAGAATTGTTATTTTAGTTAGATTTTATCTTATTATTCGCCCATGGTTCGCACAACCCTAGTTATGGAGTTTAGTTACCCATAATCATAATCACAATATTCATATATATGATATAAGAATTCATGCACTTACTTCAATGAGAGAATAAAATCAAGAAATTCACTTGATTAATCAACAAAATCACCAACAATCAATTACTGAAATTAATGGAAGACGAAAGATTCTCCAAAAGTGTAATAATAATCCCCAAAGTCTAATCCACAAAAGAAGCTAAAATAACCAAGAGTCTAACCCCAAAATGAGGTTTTTCGAACTATTTATAAGAAACAAAAACCTAATCAAAGAAGGACTCTATTTGCTGGAAATCTGTCAAAACGCGGCTGGGTCGACGGACCAGGCGACCGGTCGTCGTGGTCACGACGGGCTGTCATGGACTCCATCGTCCCATACTTTGCAAATTCTTCTTCTGCTCTCTTCATTACCCTTGAGGGCAGGTATGACGGATCGTCACAGGCACAACGGTCCGTCGAGGGTCTCCGTTCCATAACACTTAAACTCTTGGAATTTGGGTACTAGGACTACTTCTTTGATCTTCATGACGAACCAGCAGGACGGACCGTCATGGCTACGACGTCCGTCACGCACTTCGTAGCCCCACACTTGGTCAGACTTCCCCATATTCCTTTAGCAGCTTCACTACGATGCCACCTACGGACCGTCACAGGCACGAAAGACCGTCACAAGCTCCATAGGTGGTACTTTTCTGCATTTCTTGCTCAAAAACTTCCGCGTTCATCTTTAGACAGATTTCCTGCAAATAAAGAGAAACTTACATAAAAATTAATATAAAAAGGCTTTTGGACACACACTAAACTTAAGGAAAAAAGCATTAAAAATACCGTGAAACCACGGTATATTAGTCATCACCATCCTTATATCACATGCACCTTAATCAACCTCACAACATAGTCAAGGCATTTCAATTCAACATCATACCACCTCATCATCCTAATATAAGGAATACTCCAATATAACATCATGACTTAACCACAATTAATCACAATTAGAAGTTAAGTTAGAGATTCCAAGACTTACCAAGTCTCCTTCATGGTTCATCATTTAGGCCTAATCACAGAACCTCAATTCAATCCAATTTACATGTTCAACATCATAATTCAATAATCAACATGATAACAACACTAGAAGAGTCACTACACCATAATTCAATGCCAAATCAATGCTTAAAACAAGATTACTTATGCCAATTTTCATAACCTAGATCACTTCTCAAGATTAGCATGAAAGAAAACAATTCATTCTAATTTGTTAATGATTGGTGCAACAACATCATCTTATAGTGATTTAATCCATTATCAAGACAATTGAATCTATCACACCCAATTTTCATCAAGATCAACCTAGGGTTAAGGGTTAAAGATCATGCTCTTCAATTTAGGTCAAATCATCACAAATTACTATTCAAGTGAAATTATATGTTAATATCCATTATATCCTAAAGAAACCATAAACATCTCGGTTCATAACATCAAATTCCTAATTGAGTGAAACCCACTTGAAAATCCAACTTTTGAAATCCATTTTGAAGGAACCCTTTAAGGAAAGAGTCTCAAAGGTGAATTAGATCCCATACCTTAACGTTTGATGAAGATTTAATGGTGAAGTCGTCCCTTTCTAGCCCCCAAAACCTCCCCCTAGCTTGTCTGCAATGGTTGCTTACAAATAGATACAGAAAGAAGAGAGAAGGTAAAAAGTTTATTTTGGTGAGTTGTGTTTAGATTGATGAGGTTTGGGGTCTTTATATAGGGAGTTAAATTAGTTAATTAATCTTCCTTTAATCCCTAAATAACCCCTAAACTCCTTAATTAATTAAATGAACCAACATTAAAACATGCAGAAAACTTAACCCTCACAGACAGAACCCCGCCGACGGGCCATCTGTGAGTCGACGGTTGGTCCCCCCTCCGTCCTGCACAACCTTCGTCTTGGTCAGAGACTGGTGCAGGCGGAGGATTCCTCCATTTTTCTAAGTGTTGGTCGACGTTTGGCAATGATGCCCTGTCAATCCATACGTGGATCATTTCCTGCATCTCGTTGATGCACACTACCTAGGCAGTGTTAACATCAACTTGCAAGGGTCCTCCTTAAGGGCCATTGGTTGGTCCTTGGGGAGTCGTACCCGGAATTTCGACCACGAATCACCTTAAACACTTGTTATACACCCTTCCACCTAATTTCATGGATCTGACTCCTAAAAGCTAGTCAAATAGGCTAAGGCACACTAGTACCCCCTTAGAACTAGTTTCCGAACGTCATGAACATTCTTGGATGTTTTGGTTCTTATACTTCCTAAATGACCTATATTCATTAAAATAGATCTTAAAAAGTTCTTAGAACCCATGACACCTACGTTAGGCTCTAAGACTTGTCTTGGATTTTCAAAGTATTACAATTACAGAGACTCACTTGTATTATACTAAGGTCCTAATATTATCCGCCCTGAACTTATTTTATAAATAATTTTCTACCCCTTTTCAGCCTACGAGACACTAGCTTGAAAAAATGTCAACACGCACGCCCAGAAGATAGTGCCACGTAGGCCAAAAAGGGGATTATTTACAAAATAAGTTCAGGGGGATAATATGACTTTAATATAGTATAAGTGTGTCTCTGATATTTCTAACACATATTGGGGGGGGGGGGTACTTATATATTTTCCCATGCTAAAATCTATATATAACATAAAGGAGAAACATAGACAAGGTAATGTGGCATCTCTCTATAATCTCCATCTATATATATATATATTTTAATTTAAATTAATTTTTTTATTGTAAAAATAAATAATTTAACTTATTACAAATAAATATTATGTTGATAGATAATCATTTAAAACAAAGACTCTTCACATGCCAACTTACAAGGAGTAATTACTCATAACTCATATCTCTCTAATTTATATTCTTAAAAAAAAGTTGTCCTCCTTCGAATTACAATTACAAAATAATAATATTTTAAATATTTTTTCTTATTATTTAATTTATTTAAAAGGGTTTCCCCCCTTTTTTCTTCTATAAAATCGTTTTTTAAATATAAATGTGTTACTTAATTAATTACAATAATCTATATAAAAGATAAACCTAGATAAAAACACCTATATAATAATAAATATTAATAATAATAATAGTAATAATAATTATAAAACTAAATATTGACAAGGTGATGAGACACTTTCCTGTTGATCTGCAATGCATATGGAGGAATGTAATATAGCAAATATGAGTAGGAAAATCAGCATGATAATGCATTTGGAGGAGTCAATACATGCCAATCAAGTGATGAAAAAGTTTTCTATCTATTTCACTCAAAGTTTGTAAAAGGTTATGATGTTTTTATATAAATTAACAAGTATGTTATCTTTGTGTTTTCTTCCATTTCTGGCTTGATATTGTTTTCAGTTTCATGTAACTTTTATCTTTAATGAGGAGATGGACGTTAGAGGAGTAACTAATTATAATTTCTAACGACTACCATTGTGGTTCACAATGCACTGTGTTGATAAATTCTCTCTCTTTTTTCTTTAAATGCATGCATATGCTATATATCTCTACAAGGCTGGCGGTAGTCCGCTCGGCCATCTAGATCTAGTTTAATATACGATCAAAATATATTAACATATTATAATTTATTAAACTCTTATCTTAGCTTTGGATGTATGGTAAGCTTTTACCTAAGCATGGGGCCTGTCTAGATTATAAGGCTATTGATAAATAGCAGTTCTAACATGGGTTTTAAATTGCCCCTTCTTTAATAACTAACGAGGACTTACGACACCACATGCTCGCTATTATCAAGAGTTTATAACCTGACTGTACCTCCATCTCAGAACCAAGTCAAGGACTATGATAAGAATTTAAGAACTCATAATATGTTAGTATATCTTGACTAGATCCAGATATATTATTAGAACCTTATACAGAAATCATGCATCTGGCATATATATGAAAGGTATTTAGCCGGACACAGTCACGGCGGAAGTAAAGAAAATAGAATAATAAAAAGTACTTTTGAATTACCTAAGATATCACACCGAAGCTTGAATTATTATTTCTTCACAACAGGATATTTTACAAGAGAGAAGAGAGAAGAAAGAAGAGAGAGAAAAATAAAAATTATATGGAAGAGCTCCTGCCTCTTATCTGAGGGAGAGTGCTCCTTATATAGGCAAAGTATATAAACTAAGTGGGTCCCTTATCTGGTCCCCTTATACAGTATTTTTACTGTTTTACTATTTTTCCTTTTGCTTTCATCCTTATCTGGTCTTCTTGGTCCTTAATAGACTGTAGAAACTCCTGTACTTTATCAAGCTCATTTTCTGTCAAGCTTATCTCTTGATCATCAGATTGGGCGTCTGCAATATCATTGCTGGTGCCACTTTTCATTGAAGTATCTGATTTATCAAATTTTGAGAGGTTTTTGTAGTAAATTCCTCTTAACATCTTCAAGATACTCATTTATCATTTCATCTTTATCTCCTTCTTGAATAGAGATTCTTCTGGCAATATGCTTGATAGAATTTTCAGCTGATAGCCTCTTTTGGGGTATGTCCTTGTATTCTATAATCTTTGCTTGTATTTGATCTACAAGCTCTTGGCCATGAGGTTGACCAGTTTTTGGGTCTTGTCTTGTGAGCTTATCCCAAAAGTTGTGGTAATAAGTCCGATAAAGGCAAGGGATTTTTTCCTCCGGGGTATACCCTATCTCTGGGATCCATTTATGAATCCATGGTATAGAAAATTCGATAAAAAAGTACATTTGATCGATTTTTTCTATATTACAGATATGATCTGATAAATATAAATTGGTTAGAAAAGGGGAAACTTTTACCCAGTCTTTGTAAAGATTTAAATAATTGTTTGGTAAAATCTTTACCGAAGGTCCATGGTATTCCACCAATTGATGAACCAATTTGGCATAGTTTGTTCAAACACTTTTGCACAAATTTTTATAAACCAAGTGTGCTTATGTTTGTCATTGTTATAATAAAATATTTTATGGAAGACTTGGATATAATCCCAATAGGTCAAGTTCATACTGATTTTGTTGACATAAACTTGCCTTTCTTGCATAGTGGATATTCTCCATTCTTCTACAAATATAATCTGTTTAATAATAATTTAGAGAAGTTATAAACTTCTTTTTCCTGTTCTGAAGTAAAGTGCTGGAAATCCGCACTTCTTGTATGAACTAGAATAGCCTCGTAATATGATCGAGTCTTATAAGATTCTCCGGGGAAATATAACCCCTTTATTAGATACCTTTGGAATATCTTCCAAGGTTCGTTACTTCTCTGAATATCAGATTTTTCCAAAAGAAATATGATTTCTTTGGCAGTTGCTTTTTCAGAGCATTTTTGCATATCGCCCTCTTTTGCTAAAGAAGCATAGGTATCGCCTTGCTCTTTTGTTTGCAGATATGCTTGTAATTGCTCATATAAGGGACTATTTGTTGGAATATCCTTTAAATTGATAGTTGAAGATGATGATGATGTCTCATCAATTTTTGAATTAACCTGTCTCTTATTTCCAATATTATTGGAAATGATGAGTCGTATGACGACCTTTGAGAAGACTAAGAGGTCGATCTTCCTCTTCCTCGATTTTTACCCCCTCTGCCACGTGCTTGTGACCAAGGAGGAGGGTCATTTCCTCCCATGCTGTAATAACAAACTTATTAGTGATAATCAAAATAATCATCAAAGTCCAGGTAATAAGGACTAATGACTTCTTCATAATCATGTATAGAAAAGTAGAAGTCGTCTTGTATTATTGACAGTATCAGTTTATCAAGAATTAATTCTTGAATATATTTTTCTAAAGGGAGTACCTTTAGAATGGTAATTAGAGATCTGTCATCAATGAAAAATGCAAAATAAGACATACTAAAATTTTTTGTCTAGGAGGTTAGATATTCCCTGGATAAGATGTCTGGGAGGGAATTATCAATTTCTTTTTTATATTGAATTTCGAAATCAAAAGGGGCTAGTTGGGCCTGCCACCTAGCAAATATCAACTTTGAAGCATCGTGTTTGAAATCTTTATCAAACATGTATTTAACAGATTGGGCATCTGTTCTAATAAAAAAATTTTGATTATAAAGATCATCTTGAAGTTTCAAGACGCATTTAACAATACAAAGCATTTCATGTGCTATAGTCGCATATTTGCGCTGGGCTTCAGTCCATTTACCTGAATTAAAACGAATAAGATATTCATGTTTATCATGAGGGTTAACTTGTTTAAGAATCCCTCCATAACCAATATTTGAAGCATCAGTTTCAATAATTTTGGTCCATGCTGGGTTAGCAAGAGTTAAAGAAGGTAATGTTATAATCCTTTTATTACCCTTTTTTAATCTATCTGTCAAAGGTGCAAGATCTTTAGAAAGATTTTTATAAAAAGGGGAAATGTAATTTAAACTTCCCAAAAATCTTTGTAACATAATCCTGTCTGTTATAACATCAGGAAACTTTGACGCAAAATCAATAGATCTTTGAATAGGAGTAATTTTTCCTTGACAAATTTGATGTCCTAGAAATCGAACATCAGTTTGAAATAAACTCATTTTTGATTTAGATATAACTAAACCATTTTGAATAACAATTTTCTTGAAGATCTCAAGATGCTTAATATGAGATTCAAGAGTTTTTGAATAAACTAAAATATTATCAATATAAACAATTATAAAATCCATATATGAATTAAAAATATCATTCATAATCTTCTGAAATTAAGACAGCGCGTTTTTCAAACCGAATGGCATAACATTCCATTCATATTGGCCAAAAGGAACATTTAAAGTAGTTCGATAAGTATGTTCCTTAAAAATCTGAATTTGCCAATATCCTGACTTTAAATCAAATTTAGAAAATATATTAGCATCATATAACCTTGATAAAATAACTTTTTTATTTGGAATAGGATATCTAATCCATTTTAAATTTTTGTTTAAAGGTTTATAGTTTATAACTAACCTGGTAACACCTCTTTCTTGTTCTGCAACTTTATTTACATAAAAAGCAGTACAAGACCAAGGAGATTTTGAAGGTTTTATTAATCCTTTCTGTAATAAATTATCAATTTCTTTTTTACAAAATTCCACAAATTCAGCATTCATTTGGCGAGGGCGAGATTTAGTGGGAATATCATTTTTCAGAAAAATTATCTTCATATGGCAGAGTAACAATATGCTTTTTCCTGTCCCAAAAAGCACTTGGATGGTCTGCCCAAATGTCAGTTGCCATTTTTCCAGAAATCAATTTAATTTTTCTTGTATTTTAGCTGATCGAATAGATTCTGAAATATTCATGCTATATATTTTCATTTGTAAAGAATCAATATGTTTCTGTTTTAAATGGATTAAAGAGTTAATATCTCTAGTGATTGGTTCAGTTATAAATTCAAAATTAATGGTATGACCATTATAATTCGCTGAAAAACCTTTTGCATTTAAATTTGAAAAAGGATATATAGCATTTTTAAAAGGAGTTTCAAGAATTATCGGAGGATGTAATTGATTTTTAACTAAAAAGAAAAAATGAGGAATACAGACTTTACTCTGACAAATACATGTATTAGACAACTTATACCTTATGTCTAAAGCATGATTAGATGCAGATTTAACAATATGAGTTGTTTTTTCAAAAAACCTTGAAGGGATTAATCCTTCCTGAATGCAACTAACATCTGCACCACTATCAATCATAGCAATACTAGTTACTTTAAAATCATTATTAACTAGAATGGTACAATTAATATACCAACGATGCGCAGTAATAATCTGCATCATTCCAAGAAAACTATTAGGTTTAGAACCAAGAGATTCACCTATCTCTTCGTCTACAACTGCCTTACCTTTGTCAGTAAGATGAGTCGAAGAAATATCTTTTTTATTTTCTAACCGCGAAATTCTATGATTATTAATCATTTGATTTTGTTTAAAGATTTTATCTCTTTTTTTTAAGTTTTCAACTTCATGTTTCAAATCATCAAGAGAAGTATCTCTGGTTTTGACAATATCTTGCCCTTTCTTTTCAAGACGAGAAAAGACTTCCTGCAAAGAATAAGGGCTAGGGTTATAATTTAAAGTTTCACTCTTCTTTGGTTTTTCAAAAGATTTTGAAGAAGAGGTTTGAGAAGAAGCCATTTCCAAAATTTTATTTCTAAGATTTTCATCAGAAACATCTTTAAAAAGTTCAATGACATTATCAGAAGATATCATATGAAAATTAAAATCTGCAAATTGAGACTGCAATTTATCTAAATTTGATTCTTCTATTTGAGACTGTATTTTATAAAATTCATCATGTGCACAGACACAAGTATCACCTATACAATTGACACACTTATTAGTAGCATCTGATTTAACACTATTAGAAGAATCTGAACTATAATGAGAAGAACCCGAATCTGATTCGTACAATAGCTCATAAATTTTTTCTTCTGTTGAAACATCCAATTCCAAAGCTTTAAGCTTTTCTGCCTTGCAGTTTGTAGCAAGATGACCAAATTTTCCACATTTGTAACATTTGATATTCTTTAAATCTCTTTTAGAGAAATTTCTGGCAAATCTTGTTGCCTTCCTAGAAGCTTTCTTAGCTTCCTTCTTTTCCTTATATCGTTTTGAACGATGATGCTTTTTGTATTTTCTCTTTTAATCTTCTTCAGAAAATATCTTTGATTTAGATTAGAAGGTCCTTCAATCCCAAATTGTGCACAAAAGTCTCCCAATTGAGATCTTTCTGACATTTGATTTCTCTTAATATGTTGAGCTAGCTTAAGCTCATTACACAGATTTAATTCTTCCTGAGTACAAGTCCCTATTAATTTTCCATAAGTTAAAGTATCATAAGGAATCTCTGTATGATCCCCTCTTAGAGTTTTCTTGACTCTTTCCACAAATAAGGGAGGAAGGCCATCTATAAATCTGGCTTTCGAATAACTTATTTTACTTCTGGTAAATCCATGACCCTACTTAGGAAGGTGTATTTATACCATCTGAATTCTCCTAAGTGTCTACACTTAAGACAATTTAGCAGAGTTCTAATAGTTTCATTCTGGTTGGAAAATCTTCCATTAAAATGTTCTAAAATTGTGAGGACTAGGGTATAAACTGCATCCTTAGTCTTTTGACTAGTTATTTTTTCTGTTGGTTTTCCATCTTCACCAGTGACTATTTCCCTTTTTATTTCTTCTTTATATGCATTTGTAATGGCATACCTTTCTTCGGGAGATAGAAAATTATCCCACCATCCTCGAAGTTGACCTGTAAATCCTGCAATAATCATCTTACAGGTAGCATGGTCAGAATTATTATTAGTATGCCTGCAAATAGACGAATACATCAGCATTCGATGTACCATGATGGAAACTTGTCGATCTGTCAAAGCATACAGATTCCATTCATAAACCTCATTTCCACTGTATGACGTGTTAGTTTGATTCCAATCTCTTTCCTCTATTAAGACATCTTGAGGAGTTGGACGAGGGTAGTAATAAGTCATCATAGAAGGGATAGTAGCATAGCCACCTTTACCAACAATCTTTTGTTGATTACGATAAACAGATTTAAACCTTCTAGAATTAATCTCAGAGGTTTGTAAATTATTATTTTCAGAAAATTATCCTTCAATTTTATTAATATCGGAAATATCATTTGTAAAATCAATGGGTTTAGTACTAAAACCAGAAAGTTTTTTATCAATAAGACTTTCTAAATCACTGAAAGTTTTTACTTTAAAATCAGTAGTATCAATGGGACGCTGGATATGCGTTGGTACAACATTTAAAGGAGTTTTAGAAGTAGAAGCAATATTTTCTTGAGGATTCCTTTGAAATTCTTTTACCAAAATAATTAATTCATCTAATTTTTTGTCTAGAGAACTAATATGTTCTCCTAAGACTTTAACATATAAACTCAAACAATTATTTTGAGCAATTAAATTATTAATTTCATTAATAGTAATCTGGGTAACATCAGTTTGGATAAATTTTTGAAAAGCTGAAAAAGTTAACCTAGTATTATTAGGTAATATGAAAGGAGATTGGGGAGGATAGATGGCCTTAGTAATAGAACCATCACTCTCTTTAAAAGTTCTTTCAATAAATTTGATGTATAAGTTGTTATAAACCAGGGGACAAAATAAATAATTTTATTATGTTAAGCACAAGTTTCATAAAAATCTTGCGATATATTATTTAAATCATCTTGGCTATAAGTCTCAAAAAACCAAGTTCTAAACTTGTTCCATTTTTTATTTTGAAATTCATTTTGAATATGTCTTCTTGCCAGGGATCCTGGACTAAAATCAATTTGGTGACTCATCATAATTCACACACTGTTTAGATCTGACGTCTTATTAACGTGAAAGTCCATCTCAGAAAGAGTTGGTTCTAATTCAGACAACCTCTCTGCTGCCTGCACAATATTAGTGTTAGGGTCAATTCTTACCCTTTCCACTATTTTGTCACTCATAGTATCACTTAAAGTGTGCAAAGATAAAGGTCTACTTCTAGCTGATCGGTAAGTAGGAATATCTGGATTAATAGGGGAAATATGTTGTATATCCGGCAAAGCTCTATAACCAGAAAATGATCTCCTATTATAAACAGGAAGTTTCTCATTAAACTCAATGCAAATTTTTCCATCAGGATTTTGAGTAATATGAGAATATTCACTATTAGTAGCTTCATCAGCTACCTGCCTTTGAGAAACAGCCGAGTTTAAAATCCATTTATTTGGAAAATTAATTTCTTCCCATTTAATGGGTCTTCTAGCGGTGATTTTAAATTTTATAAAATTAGTCTCAACCAAGATAGTTTCATTATTATTATCAAATAATTTAAATTTAGGATTTAACATAGATAATAACTTATAATATATTCTGTAAGATAAATATATAAGTTCAGATCCAGGAGCATAATTATAACAATGAGTCTTAACATTTAATGTTAATGCATCAAGAATATTAGCATCAGACAAAGATAGTTGGAGATTGGGCCGAGTATTAAAATATATTGGGCCATATGCTATAGTAGATTCAATTGAACCCATCAAAGATTGTCTAAAATTCAAATTTCTAGCAGCTAAAAATGTTTCAGGTAACCCTTTTAGAGTTAAAGGTTTAAAAGCAATTTGAACCATTCCTATATGCATCCAATTATATTTAGTTTTATATAAATCAATGTCTTGTTTATTTAATAAACGAATAACTTGTTCATCAGAATTAAGAGCCAAAGACTGCTCAGTTGTTTTCATCAATTGTTTTGAAGAAAGTTTATCAAACCAACCATAATCATAAATAAGTTTTGTATCCACTTTAGGGATTGTCCATTTATTTAATAACTCAAGATTAAGAGGTATATCTACCTCTTCTAATCTAGTACTTTTGATACTAGATTTTCCTAAATCCATGGATCTAGCAGCTTTCATATCTATGCCTTACATACATTAAATCTGCTATAGGTTCATAACATATCTGGCTCTGATACCATATCAGGATCTACAAGGCTGGCGGTAGTCCGCTCGGCCATCTAGATCTAGTTTAATATACGATCAAAATATATTAACATATTATAATTTATTAAACTCTTATATGGAAATCACAGAAAAAATGAGTATTAGTGATCGAAATAATAACAATTTGAATTAACTTTTTTTAAGTGCTTTTATGCTAAAATAATTTTTAAGCATTTTGGAGTGTTTAGGTAAATTAAAAAGTACTTAGAAGAACTTGATATTAAGATAAATAGATAAAAATAAGTCAAATGCCGTAAAATAAAAAAAATATTAACTTATTACTTTTGATTTATAAGTCAAACAATAAAAGTCAATTCAAACGAGCATTATTTCCACCTCATTTGTGACCACCTATTTCAGTAAAAATTATGCAATAATCTTAACGAAGTCAATTTGCACATACTAAAACACTTTGTTTTTAAACAAACTTAAAGTACTTAATCATAATTATAATTTATATGCAATGAAGTATGATGTATTTCTTTTAATAGCAAAACACAATATGATTTGCATCATGTAATTATTTTACAGATTGAACTCAAATAAAGTAATAATATTTTTCAAAATAAAAGAAAATGTTGAATGTGTATATACAACTAATTATCTAAAAAATATTGTTAAAACATATGAAAACTTCAGAACTGCACAACTATGAAGAGAATTTGAATACATGATCATTATCAAAAATTTTATTTTATTTATTTATTAAATGATATTTTAAATATAGATATTGAAAGAAAAATATTATTTCATAAAATTTATAAGTTTTGAATTGGCTGTGCACGAAGCGCGGATTAGTTAAATAGTGTTAAATAAAGTTGATGAAATTAATTTAAAAAAGAGAAAATGGTTAAATGTCCCCTCAAAGTATATCAGGATTTTCAACTAGAAACTTAAACTTCACGACAATCCTATCATCCATGTACTATTTAAAACTGAAATAATTACCTCGTTAATGCTTAGCTGGCATAGTGAGTGTATTTCACTCTCTTTGGGAGAGTGAGCATCAGAATCTATTATTTAAATGTTATTTTTAATATCTCTTTCATAAATATATGAATTTTTAATTATTTATTTTTTCTTATTTGTTTTCTTTCTTCTCTATCAATACAAACAAATCTCTTAATCTTTCATCACCTCTTAGTCGTGCTGTGTAACACTCCGGAAGTTTCATGACTTAGACTAGAGCCTCTTCTATTAAATAATGGTTAAAATGATGTTTCCAGACCTAAACTAAAGTGATAATCTTGATTTAAGAGTATTAGAGCCTAAACGTCAAGGGACAACCATGACGTCCGGAAACTAGTACAATAGATCTAGTAAACGTCCTTAGATCTTGTGAAGGTTTGGGAGTGTTGTATGAAGTCCAAAACTTGTAAAAGTACTTTAAATAGGTAAATTGATGATTATAGGTTCAAAAAGTCCAGGTCCAACCCCCCGAGGACCGCCGTAGGGGTCCTTGAAGGGACCCCACCCTTGGCCAAACAAGCTGCCAAAGCAGCAACCAAATTGGCCTAGCAAGAAACCAGTCCGCGTCGCGGACATGATTCACCATGGACCAAAATCTTGGTCCACGTTACAGACTCTACTATCTCGAAAATTAATTCCGGATATCATTCGGGAACAACTCCGTGACGCGGGCTTGTTTCCCGACGAAAATTTTGAAATTTGAATTTAAGTTTGACTTCACCAAAAAGTCAATTTAAGTGAGGGTTATATATTGATTTTAAATAAATTTTTCACCACAATCTCCCACTCAAATCAAATCCCCAAATCAAAACCCAAAAGCTCTCCCTTCTCTCTACTTTCTCTCTCAACTCAACTTCCACTAGAAAAGTTTGAAGCTTGAAGAAGAAGACCAAATTCCCAAGTTTTCTAATCAAATTAGAGGCTAAAGTATTGGTTAAGGTATGATTTATTTCACTCTTGATATTCCTTTCACCAAGAGGTTCTTCCAAAGAGATTTTCAAACTTCCCCAAACTAGGATTTTTCTCTACACATGGGTCTTTTTTGAAAAACGAAATTAAGAATCAATTGTGATGAATTATGGTCAAATAATGTTGTTTAAGTATACATTGATGGTTAATTCTTTTTATTCATCCAAGATTCCCATGGACCCATGTGTTTTCCCAATTTCATGAAAACCTTGAATTGATATGGTGAATTGTGGAAATGATGAATATGTTGATGGACTATATTGATGTTAATTATGTAATTGCTTCTTGAATTACCTTGTTTTGTGTATTAGTTATGCATTCTTGGTTGATTAAAGTATGAGGTCCCATGAAAGGTCAAGAAGGTATGGATGTTGGTTCTTTCTTGAACTCAATTATGTAAGATGAATTACTTGTTTAGTAACGAAGTCAAAGCTAATATGTTGTTATGGTGTTGATGACAAAGTTCTCTCATCCTTAACCCTAGACACTTGAATTAGCTATGAAGTATGAATGTTATGATATGATTATTATATGATTCAAAGTAGTTCTCATGATTATAATAAAGTGTTAAGTGAAAGATTTACTCACTTGTATGAGGTATCTAAAGTGAAAAGGGTAGTTCTCACTTATTAATACCTATGAGCTATTATGATAAGATGCTCATATAGGAGTCTAGAAGAGACTAATGTGAACTTGTAAAATGAGTAAAGATGATTACTAAAGGGAATAAATGCTAAGGACCGAAAGGGCATGTAAATGAGATGGAGGTCTCACGTTTAGCAAGTCCTTACTCCCACATGGGTTTCCTCACGTTTAGTAAGTCCGGATTCCCAAGAAATGTGTTGTCTCATGAGATGGAAACCCCCATGTTTAGCAAGTCAAGGTTTCTAGTAACAATCTCCTTGACCCTTAACTATGTGCCCACATAGGACTCTAGCTTAATGGATCCACTTAGATAGCTATGTATGAAAGCTTACACCTTAGGCAAGTGTTTACCCTCTCTTTTTGATGTGGGAGTAGAACACTGGATTCCATGTAGCTCACATGGTCTAATGTCAATTATTACAACTTCTTTCCCTAATGTAAAAGTAAATGAACAAGTTAAGTATGTGAACTCTTATTAGGGCTTTTCTTAAAGGTTGCTACATAGTGTGAGGGAGGGTATGTGACTTTTCTTACACATTGCACATGTGGGATCCTAAGGGATGGTCTTAGTAGTGTTCTTGTATGATTAAGTTGATTATATATTATGTATGTCAAGTATGTATGATCTTATGAATTAAGCATGTTATGATGAAATATGAGGTTATGTCATATGTATGAAGTAAGTGACTTAATGTAATACTTAGCTTTGGATAGGGTTATAGGGTTCTATTCTTTGCATTGCATGAGTATTGTTTTGGGATGCTTATATATTGGGTTAATATGATGATGGGTTGACTTATAATGTTCCATATATGTGCATGTTAAGGTTATTTGATACTATGAATTCTTTTGACTAAATTCTCCCTTTTCTCTCATGCATTAGTGATTTTATGCATAGGAGCCATACTTAGTACATGTAGTTTGTACTAACCCATGTTTCTTCCTTTTTTCCCCAACATTGTAGGTTCCGGACATTCAATATCTTCTAGGACATTTTGAAGGAAGACTTGGAACTTTTCCCAAGTTATTGGTGAGTCCTCAAGTTCGGGAATGTTTTCATTCTTCTACTCTAGCAATGATGTTGCTTATGTATAAAGACACTTATTCTTTCCTTTATCATTTGACTATTGTTGTAAGCCTATATGTGGCATATTGTACTTGTGTAAGGGCTATGCCCAAATTCTTATGTTCTATGATAGATGGTTTAATGTGAGACTATTATTATATTATCTTATGGATTGACTATATTGCATAAACGAGATGTCTATGTACACTTCATAAACGAGGAGTCTATATAAACTCCATATATGATAGGTGAGAGGTCTAAGTATACTTCATTATGTAAAAGTTTTAAATTTTCCGCATTTTTGTACCTATGATATGTGATGATGTATGCTAAGGATTGGTCTAAGTCCTCTTCGAGGACGAAGACGCCGGTTACGTCTAGGGGGTGCTCCCCGGTCGTGACATGCTGCCACCACCATCTTCACGAATTCACTGTTGTTTATTCCAAACAAATTTTTAAACTCAAAGGCCCGGTGGTTTGACTCAAAATATAGAACTTTCTGAATGGAAGTGGGAGATGATTAATATGGATTTCATCACAGGTTTACCAAGATCACGCAGGCAACATGATTCTATTTGGGTGATTGTCGATAGAATGACAAAATCAATCCACTTTAGCCGGAAAAGACTACCCATTTAGCAAAAGATTATGCTAAGTTGTATCTTCAAGAGGTGGTAAGACTTCATGGGGTTCCGATATCCATCATTTCAGACAGAGGTGCGCAATTTACCGCACAGTGTTGAAAGTCATTCCTAAAAGGCTTAGATTCACAGGTGAACTTAAATACCACATTTCATCCTCAAATTGATCGACAAGCAGACCGCACTATTCAGAACTTAAAGGATATGTTGAGGGTGTGTCTGATCAATTTCAAAGGGAACTAGGATGAACACCTACCTCTCATTGAGTTCACTTATAAAAAATAGTTACCACTCTAGCATCCAAATGACTCCTTATGAAGCTCTTTATGGGATAAGATACAGATATACTATTGGATGGTTTGAAGTTGGTGAAGCAGGGTTGTTAGTGCCAAATTTAGTTCATCAATCTATGGAGAAGGTGAAAGTTATTCAAGAGAGATTGAAAACGACGCAGAGTCGTCAGAATTCCTGCACTGATGTTTGGAGAAATGAGTTAGAGTTTGAAGTAGATGAGGTGTTATGAGATTTGGTAAGAAGGGGAAGCTTAGTCCCCGGTATAATGACCCTTATAGGATATCGAAGAGGGTAGGCAATGTACCTTATGAGTTGGAGCTACCACAAGAGTTAGCAGCGGTTCATCCAGTGTTTCACATCTCCATGTTGAAGAAGTGCATGAGCGATCCTTCATTGATCATACCAACTGAAGATATTGGGATCAAGGATAGTTTATCTTATGAAGAGATTCCGGTCCAGATTCTGGATTGCCAAGTTCACAAGTTGAGAATAAAAGAGGTAGCGTCACTCAAAGTCATTTGGAGGAACCAATTTGTTGAGGAATCTACTTGAAAAGATGAGGAAGATATGAAGAAGAGATATCTACATACCTTTGAATTCGTAGAAATTTCAAATTAAGATACTAATTCTTTTCTTAGTATTTATTTATAAGTTGGCATATTGTTCTTGCATTTGCTTGTTGGGTGTTTAAAATGAATGGTTTAATGTTACACTCTTAGCCTAGTAAGAGTAATCTCATTCGAGGATGAATGTTTCAAAAGGGAGATATTGAAACATCTCGCGAATTGAGATAATTGAAGAAAGTTAATGATTATGAAATAGTCATTTTTGGAAAGAAAGAAAATCTGGAAATATTGTTAGGTTAGAGTAAATTGAGTTTTGGTCAATTTCAAACGGTCATAACTCCTAGATCATGATGAGTTAGGTGTAATTCCAGATATGGTAGGAAAGCTCTTTGAATAAGCATTACAACGTCGCCGAGTTTGCACGACTCCGTGTTTTAATGAGTGAGATATGCCCTTTGAAAGTTGGGCTATTCAAATAAGAAAAGTCCAATTCGGATTTTGAAGGGTGTTTTGGTCTTTTCCTTACCCAATTATTTTAATTCATTTTTAGGAGTTTAATTGGGGTAAAGTCAGAGTTCAATCCATCTAGAAAAGTTAGAATTCATGCTAGGGCTTGGAGAAAAGAGAAGAAAGTTCAAGATTTGTCAAGAACGTTCGAGAATCGCTTGTGGATTTCGTAAAGGGGTGATGCATACGAAGTATGCGAGATCACATAGCATTGGGTTAGTTCACCCACACGCCAATCATGATTCAATTTAGTGAAGTATGTTAGATTTGAAAGTAAATCCTATGAGTTCTTGATGATAACTAGATTGAAATCTTGTAGGTTCTTATTGTTGAAGTTTCTTGAGTTTGATTCATGATTTTAATTGTGATTTTGAGTAGAATCTGATGTATTTTGATGGTTTGGTCGATTCTAAATGGGGAAAGAAACGTTGGAGTTTAGAGGGTTTAGAGTTGAAAAACGAGCAAGAAAAGTTGCCAAACACCTGGGGAGGGTCTTGGGGCATCGCGTCCCTCTAGCCCCAAAGAAGGGCTTCTGAACTTTGACCGTTGGGGAGCCACGCCAGCCAGAGTTCCCCAAGTCATTCTCTGAATTTTAAGGGCTTGCACCCTGCGCCTCTCAGAGTGCCAGGGACGTTAGTTCTTCCCATTTATCCCCCATCTTTTCATACTAGTTTCTTAGCAATGTACCTATGTTTTATAGTTGATTTCTACACTCTAAGGTACATCTAAACATTATGAAATCATCCATAAACATGAAAACATGAACCTTGAATCCATTATTCAATCCAAGGAAAGTTAGAGTCAAGTGTAGAAGTTAAGAAGCAAGTCAAGAGAAGTTTTTTTTTTAAAAAAGTTTTGAAAATTCTTTCACAAACGTTTTAACATTGTTTTAAGACTTAAAGTTCAAGTTGAGTAAAGATTAAAGAGTAAATATTGAAGTTCCTTGCTTCAAATAGTATATGGGGATTATATATTTCCGATGAGTTTAAAAATATTTTCACATTTGAGCAAGAAGGGAACATCAATTCCAGAAGAGTTTTTAAGCTAAGTTTTGAGTAATTATCTCAAATCAAAGAAAGAAGTTTGTTTTAAAAATGTATGAGCTAAGTATATTTTGGACTAGTATTGAGCACCGATATGGGGATACATGTTCATATTAACTCAAGTCTCCCTAAACCATGTATCAACATGGATAGTAAAGGATAATACTTTTTAGATGAATTCTTAAGTGTGCTTTCAGCATAGACTAGTGATCAACTTAGTTAAGGCATTCTATATGACGACAAAGTACACGACAATTCTAGTAGCGTGGGCAAGACGTTGTATCACCACTTAAGCTCATGTGATGGTTATCGGTTAGAAAATCTCGCAGAGAAACTACATTGCTTTATTATATGAGTAAAGTTGAGTTTGTTATTGCATTTTCTTTAACGAACTATGTTTTTTTCACTATTTTACAAGCTTTATATATATATATATATATATATATATATATATATATTACGTGTGTTTTATTGCTTTATAGTGAGTTAAGTTATTCAAGAGTTGAGTAAAACCAGGGTAAGTATTCCTTTCAAACTCTTTTCAAGCCTATGTTGTGTTTAGCATTTTAACTTGCATACTTGTATATTTAATGTACTGATGTCAGTTGGCCTGCATCGTCTTATGATGCAGACACAGGTAATCAAGATCAACATTCATGCCTTGTTGATCTAGTTGAGCACTTAGAGTCAGTTGGTGAGCCTTTTTGCATTCTGGAGAACTCCTTTACTTTGCTTTCAGCATTTCATTATTAGGATGTTCGGGGGTCTTTTCCCGATATTCATCCTTGATTTAGAGGTTTTATAGACAATTAGTAGTTCAGTTGTCTTTACATTATCATTTCATATGTTAAGACTTAAGTTGCTATTTTGGCCAAGTTGAATGTTGACTTTTAAACATTCTAAGTTTTATTTGACTAAATAAATAAGTAAGTGTATTTGATCATTGTAATTGTAATGACCCGCAAGTACACTCTAGAAGTTAGAACATCCTTGTGTCGTCACACGACAAATAAGACTTCAAGAAGTCTCATCAAAGTCACTCGTATCATTCATTGCATAATAAACATTCTAAAATGAGTAAGAATTTAAAACTTTCTTTACACACGAAGAACTCTTTCTATAATCAATACGCAAGCAAAAGAGTTTCATTAAAACATTAAACCTTTACAACATCTCACTTAATCATCTAAACTTTGGTGTATACATCGCCTGGGACTAAGCCCATACAAGACATAAAATAAAGACAAAGACATAAAGGAACATGGGGATATTGTCCTCGAATCGATAGGACTCACCAATACTTCATATTCAACCCTTAGAAACCTATCCATCCTCCATGATATATCAAGACTTCCAATTCCCTACACTTTAGTCAAAAAGGGAAAAGAAGGGGTTAACACATTAGATGCACTAAGTATGGAAGCCATGCAAAAACCATGAAAAAGGGACATTTAGTAAATAACATGCTTTTAACGAATTGTGATTAAAACATCATACTATAATCATAAGAACAACATTTAACACCTTAGAAACACATAAGAAATCATTTAAGCAATTTATCACATTTTTAGAACAACTTCACAGTAAGCAAGTCCAATGTCACAGTGAACTCCTTCACTATTACAGTGAAGCCTATCAACTTCACATAGAGCACTTCCTAGCATGCAATTCTCTCACTAAAAACTATCCTAAGACTCACTTAAGTAAGACAAAGAGAGACAGCCCATACACCCTCTCTAGGCACACCTAAATGATCCTTAAGACCACCTATAATGAGATACACACACTTACAACATATCAAACACATAAACATGAGATCCTCCCACCAAAGGTGATTCTAAGGTTCACTTGAGTGAGTTATGAAGCGACTGCCCATACAATCCCTTACACATTTAAAATATCCTATAAACTACCTACATCCTCACTTAATACAACAACATACATATACTATGACATTCTCCTTCCAAAGGTTATCAAAAGACTTACTCAAGTAAATCAAGAAGATAACGTCCATGATTGACCTCTTCAAGATTACCTAAGTAATCCTTAAGACTACCTAAGTTTGGATCATGTCTACATAGTCAACCAACTTCCCTAACTAGAGTTATTCTTAAGACTTATCTAGGTAAGAGATGAAGTGACCGTTCTTATGCCCCTTTCACACCTGAACTAGAAAACCCTTAACTACTCTGGATAAGTACTTATTCATTTAACATGCTTTCTTAACTTAAGTCATTACATTCATTAGTTCATTTAAGACTCATTCATCACATAAGTACGTTCAAGTAATGGTCTTGGACAAAACCTAGGGACTCTAACTAACACCTTCAAATCCTATTATGCAATGTCTAGATAGCGTCCCATACCACCACCTAAACTTCATAGAACTTCTCTAATGCTAGTAGGTATCCCACATGATGACGAGAATAGGCAATAACCGACATATACCATGATAGATAAACATGGAATCTTGAGTTCTAACCTACTCCAATGAGGGTGTTCTACTTACCAAGGGTCGAACTAGGACACATCCCATGTAGGCACATGGTTAAGGAATACGACGGGCTTTTATGCACTCTAGTCTCATTCTCAAGTAGAGCTACATTGTACTCCAGTCTCATTCACAAGTAGAGCTACTTCCCATAACATACTCACTCAGTGCTAGCCTTTGTTTTCATAGAGTCATTTACATTAAAGGTTCATACAAATGGGTTCCATATCTAGTTCATAACCCAATACATTCACCCTACCAAAGAGGTCCACTAGGGCTACCTTACAATGGCGACATAGATAGGATGATATGATGTCGTTCCAGCCAATCAACCCTAAGTCCATCATCTTTTACATGAAGGTTACCATTACGACTCTCAACTTCAAAGTTCGTAACCTTAGCACTAGGTTTAAGGTTCCACGTACATGACCTTCATAACATCATTTAAGGTCTCACATATCATTTATTCATACATGACAAGGGTGAACTAAGCTTACCTAGTCAAGACATCTCATATTCACATATCATTCATACATGTATCAAGTAAGGGACACAAGTCTACCAAAACAAGACACAACATTCTTTACTTTATTACATATAGCAAATCATTATTTGAAGCCCTTAGGATTGACCCTTATCACCTTTATGTCATCCTATACATTACTTTAACATCATCAATATGACCATCATAGACTCATATAGTCAAGTAGGAACAATCATGCATCAACTCTAAGACTACACACATGAACACATAGTCATAGTCTAACATGATCTCCTAATATACATAAAAGGAACACATACTTTCACATTACTTCATATGTAGATATATATGCTCATACTTCACATAAATCAACTACACAAATCATCATAGTACTTCAAGTAGTGGCGACAAGGCCATGATCATCATAATACATAAAGTAACGCCGACACGGCCACATCAATTCACATAGCACCGACACCATAAGTGGATCATACCAATCATCATTGTAATACGAAATCTATACATAATATTAAGAGAGTTAGGGCAACATACCACTCATTCAATCTCACCACTTCAATCCAAAGCTAAATCATCCAGTTCCATACCGATAAGCCCTTACCCATGGCCATGAACATCAATTCAATTCAATAACCATAATGCTCAATGAACATAGGTCAATTCAATATAGATTTATCAATCTAAGACAACCTATACATCAATTGAATACAATCCTTACAACATTCAATAGCCCACAGAAAACTACACTAGAATTCATAAGTATTAAGTCAATATCAATTCAATAAGCTTAATATTCAATGGATCTAAGAATATACAATACTCAATTGATCAAATTGAAACAACCTATAAACCATACAATCATAATCTATACATAAATCAAAAGCCCATAACAATCTACACATGAATTCATTAATTCAAAGCATAATCACATAACACATATTTTAGTCAAATTGAGAGATTTGAGAAGGTTAAGGGTTCATGGAGAATTTTATTGGAAAACATAAGTTATACATCAATAATATCATATCTTAATGTTTGAAAACGTTTCATGCAAGAACCCAAGACTTAGAGTAGAAATTGGACTTTTTCATCTTTTTGAAATCTTTGAAATTGACTCTAAGGTGATACCAAGCCTTGAATGAAGAACTCTCATACCTTATTAAAAGAACCCGATGATAATTGAAGAACAAACTCCATTGAAGATCCATCTTCAAGCTCTATCTTCAGCTTGAGCATTCATGGAGGTTTTTGAAGAAAATTTGGAAGGGAATGAATTTTGATATAGGTTCTAGGGTTCAAATGAGAGTTTGATGACTTATATACTCTTAAAATACCCATAAAAACCTAAAATAACCGTCCTCCAATTTTATAAGACTTGTGGTGAATATCCCCAAAACCCCCAAGTCCTAACAAAAAGCTGCCAGATTTTTCAGCACCATCGATGCCCTAGCATTCGACGGACTATGGGTGAGACCACGCCCCGTCAATGGGGTCGTTGGTTGCTTCTGAAGCTGCTCAACCTGCAGACTACATGGCTCAATCGATACCACCCATCGACGGGCCGTCGTCTAGTGGTCTGGCCATCGTTTGGGGCAGTCGATTGCCACTGCCTGACAGTGTTGAGCTCCAAGCTGGGGTTCTCCTTCTAGGGCCCCTTGTGGGTCCTAGGTAGAGTCATACCCCGAATTTAAACCTCTAAAAACGTACTTCTAGGTATTAGGAATATCTCAAAACAATTTCAACATCAAAAAAGTCACGCAACATTCTAAAACACATCAAAACTCACAAGGACGTCTAAAGGCTATCTTTCAAACGTCACCGGACGTTCTTGGACGTTTGGCCTCCAAACTTAACATGCTGAATCTAAACACTATTATCAACCATATAAGGACCTTATAAACTCATTACTCATATATAAGCACATGAAAGCACATAAGGCACATAGGTGACTAGTCGTCGAATGTCTTGGTCGTCCTTTGACGTTTGACTTCTATCTTCACCAAAATCTTGAGACACTGCCTCAAACATCATTTTAAACCATCTTAGGACTTCAAGACTTCATGTCACACACATTAGGCCCTAGTTTCACCTAAGTCATTATGGAGGTGTTATAACAATAATGCTTAGAGTCTTTGGTTGAGTAAGTAAGCCAAACCAAGGGTTCACTTGGTACTAACAATGGTTCTCGAGTGCCAGCCATGTCCAGGGTGTGAGCTCGCGGTGTAACAAGTACCTCGAAATAGAATGACAATTCAAAGAGTACTAACATGATTTGATTTCGCAAAAGCCCCACTTCTATTATCTAGCAATGGTTTGTAATTTCCTTACGACCGCGAAATTGGTTAGTTGGACTTAAGCAGCATCCCGAGAGGTAACACAACTACTGGAAGTGCTCATTCAGAGCGTACATGTAAGCATCATTTCACAACCTATAAATTCAAAAGTCCAAAACATACCTTCAAAGTTTAGGGATTAGTCTACAACAAAAGTGAGATTTATAAGTAGCACCTTTTAGATCAAATTCAAAAACATGGATTTTAGTATGTGTTTTAGGAGTCCAATGTATGGATTGTAAACCCTTTTACATCCCATAAATTTAGATCATAAAACAACTCTTGAAACTTGAAATTTTCTTGAGTTTTACGAACTATGTTTTCGACTTGTAGTTGGACCTACAGATCATAAATGAATCCCATAAATCAAACTTTAGAAAGGTAGAAATTGAGTCTTAGGGTATTTTGCTAGAGCTCCGCCATGAGGTGAGCCTCGAGGCGAGTCCCAATAGAGTCTTTTAAGACAATGATACAAACTTATGAGTATTTTAAATGATTTATAGAACTTATGGATATGAATCATATTTATTTAAAAGTCAAATATTTTTCCAAAAATTTATGACCAAATGCATGGCGAAACATCATCAAAAACTTCAACAAAAAATGGTTTGTCAAAAATATTTAGAAATTTGTGGCCTAACTCTAATGTAGGGCTATGTATCGGTCTATTCGATTCAATTTTGAAGTTTATCAATTTGACTTATTAGCTATCGGTTTGCAGACATGATAAACCATTATAGAACCATTAAGATATTGACTTATCAGTTATTGGTCTATCGATTATCGATTTAATCGTTAATATTTGACATTAAAATCATTGAAAATCACTTAGAATTAAGGTGACAAACCAAATGTAAAAATCATTGAAAATGCACATGAGTTCACAAACTTCATCTTGTTCAAAAGCAAACACTTTTACATGGTAAAATAACCAAGAGTTTGAGATAGTTAGAAATAAAAAATTAAACTCTAAGTCAAGGACTTTATATACAAAATAATATAAATATAATTATTTAATTTACTATAAAATTATCGATTAACCATTAAAAAAGAAATCAAACCTATAATCCCATAATAACATAGAATCAAAATCGTTACCAAAACCACTAAACTAATAAGCCATTGGTAAAATGGATGAACCAATAACATTTTTTGGGTTGGATTTTAGAGAGCCCTAAGGTAACATAGTGGAAGTGGGAAAAGGGGCAAAAAGGAAAAACACCATACAGCTGCTTCATATCAAAGCGAGAGAGTGCAGTGTGTAAATGGATGCACCATTATCCATAACCAATTGAAGAGCAGAGTGAGTAATTGAATTAAACTTAAACTTGCCACAAATGGAGGCAGCTTCTGTGCTCAGCTCTTCTTCTACATACTCCTTTTCTCTTTCACATGTGCTCTTATCTTCCTATACCTCAAAATCCCATGTGAGGTTTATCTTCAATTCTCTATCAAAATGCACTAGGGGTTCTCCTTTGCTCTTTTCTTCCAACCACAGCGTTGAAAGATTCTCTCTGCTTCGACCTTCAGCTCTTACTTTCGAGGAAACTGTTGATACTTTTTCTGTGCAGCCCAAAGTTGACAAGAGTGGCAGATTCTGTAGTCCTAGAGCCGCTCGAGAGCTCGCTCTGTATGTCCTTTTCACCCTTTCTTTAAAAATATATTGACATTTTTTTGTAATTAGGGTTGCAAGACATACCTTTTCTTTTTCCTTAACCAACCAAGTAGATGGACATATTTTTTTCTTTATGGTGGTGAGAAGACTAGAACTAAGGATTTACCCGTACGAATGTAATGCTTTAGGGTGATTCCTTATGTTTATGAATTGAATTGACAAGTTTGTGATATCCATAGCTAAAGTAAATTGATTTATAAGTTAAATGTACCAAATGTGTATTATAATTCTGTTCCATACATATTCTTAACTTAGGATGACAATATATGCGGCATGTTTGGAAGGCTCAGACCCTGTTCGCTTTTTTGAGAAACGGTTGAACATTAGAAGAGGTAATGACTGGTTCTATTTCGCTCCTTTTTCAAATTTTAAAGAAATTGCAGTTAGGTTTTCAATCTTTAGCTAATAATTATTTGATTTTGGAGCGTAGAACCGGGATATGAATTTGATAAAGATTGGTTAATGAAGTACAATCACATGAGTTTTGGAGGCCCCCCTGTGAAAACTGAGACGGTTGAAGAAGCTGATGAACTTCTCAAGGCTGATGAAAATGATTCTGTAATAGGTATTTACATGTGTCTTGCATCTTTGGATCCTCAATTCTTCATGAACATATGGCTTGGATAAACTTTCTAACACACACAAAGGCAAGCATAAAGTTAGTTTCATGTTGCTTACTATAGTTTTCACTAGAAGGTCATTAAATTATGCTTAACATCTTTACTCTGTTGCCATGTTTTGTTTTGGCATTATTCGCCAACTCCATTTTTGTGCGCTCTGGTAGTTATTGATAGTCCTGCCTTCGTTAAGAGACAAATCAGTTAATGGCCTTCACGTGTATGTTCGTTTCAGTCATCACTTCAATCTTTCCACCCATAAATGTACTTTTCCCAGTTGGGGTTGATGGGTTTCCTGTCATTGGTTGCTTAAGAAGTTTTTCCTGTACTTGAATTTCATGGATGAATATTCCTGTTCTATTTTTCTGTGGGGAGCTTCACACTAGACACTGAAGTATCTTTTTGGTGCTTCCTTTTTTAAGTAATAATGTTGATGATTTTTTATTATTTTTTGTATTGCGGACTGTGGTTCTTCTTAAAACTGTTTAGGCATCTTGAATAACTATTGGATGTGTAGAGTCGGTTCTATGATGCAACTATGTATCTTCTAAACTAGTGGAGTTAGGTGACTTGTAGTCATAGGATAAATAGGTATACTATGGGTTTATTTTGATTTTAAAAAAAATATCAACAATAGTAATAAGATGTAGTCTCTGATTTTGCTGTCCTTCCCAATCTGAAACTGAGGTGTCAGTATCTTTCCTCCAAAAAAATGATGTTAAAGAGGAAAAAACTACTGGTTTCCCTGGGGCCAAGGACACTTTCGAGCTATTAGTTACATCAATAGTTGGTGCAACAAGTATTTGATTTGGTTGTGCTATTTGTTTTTTAGGCTTTGTCGCTTCTTACTTCTTGAAGCTGTCTTATTTGTTTACTTTTGATTCCTAAAGTTTTAGAGGATTGTTATGCACCTCTTTCCAATTGATAAAGCATTAGTTACTACTTGGGGAAGCTTTTGAGAGTCCTTTTTATCTACTAAACACTTTTTGATCCCCACCAATAATTCCTAGCATGGCTGATTGCTTAATTACGGCTTCTCAAATACTTCTCCAGGAACTGTTTTGCAAAAAGCCACATAAGACTGTTCTTCTCCAAAATGACATCTATAGTAAATGTTCCCCATACGTGTATATGGTTTCTAAAAAAGAAAGAGAGAAGTATTCAAAACACCCCTAGACTTGGCGTAAACTATAAGTTTCCTCTCGAGGCTATTGACAGCCTTAAAAACACCCCTTTACTTGACTAACTGAACTTATACACCCCCCCAATCTGCCACATGACATAGCAAATGATCTCAAACTCTTGTAGGAGCATGAGATTCTTAATGAAAAGTCAAGAGAAGTGTTGAGAAAACCCCTAATCTTGGAGAGTATGTAGGGGTGTATTCCATTCATGTAGCTAGATTAGGGCTCTATTTAAGTTCCGTTAGTTGAGTAGAGGGGTGCATTTAGAGCTGTCAACAGTTACGGGGACGAAACTAATAATTTGTGTCAAGTTTAGGGGTGTTTTCAATACTTTTCTCAAAAAGAAATAATTGCAATGAAAGAACTCTTTGGGAATGACCTTTTGAAGACAATGGAAGTATTCTATATTAACAATATTTCGACACAGGCTATATTTTTTCATATAAATAATCACATATATTGAGTACAATGACATGATGAATAGGACCAGGCTCCACCTATATCCCAAACCCAGTACTTCTAAAAAAAATTTAAATCTGGTACGTGTACATGAAGGATAAAAGAAAACTTTTCAACATAAGTTCATCTGCAAACGATGCTATTGGGGTCTAGTTCCTCCTTGAGATGGAATAATAACTTTTTTTCTTCCTCAATCTCCTCAGAGGTTGGTTGAACATTCAAACTCCGGAGTCTACACTCACATAAAATTGTTGTTGCATTTTAGTGATAGTGTCACTATGCTACGCTTGTGGTAAATGGTTTTAATAGAAACGTTTGAATGCAAAATTCTGTCTCATATTAAAAGATGTGGAATGTTTTCATCTCTATCATTTTCCTATTAGCTGATTTCTCCATTCAATCAGTTGATTTATTCTTTCTCTCAGAAGCTGAAGTTCTCTCTGCTCCACCAAAGTTGGTGTACAGCAAGCTTATTTTGCGGTAAGCTTATTGATCATATGACTCTCTTTATGTAGCTTACAGTTTCTACTTTCTTCAGACTATGAACATGCTGGTATAACCTGATAATTTCTTGCATCTTTGCAGTTTCACACGGAAACTTTTGGTGGCAGTTGAAGAAAAGTGGGATAGTCACGTGCTTGTAATAAATAAAGTTGCACCCGATAATTGGAAGGTTGGATGTGTTACTTGTGTCTTTACATTCTTACTCTTAGCTACAATATGCACCGTAGTGATGGCACTTTGAAGTTTGGGATTCTTTCTTCCTTAAACCAACACAGCCACATTCTTGCCACCAATTCCATCTCTTTTGAATGACATTCAGATTGAAGATGATAAAAACACATTGTCACGTTTCTCTACTTCCACTTGAAATTTGACAAAGCATTCAGTTCAGTCAGAAGCTTGCACTGTGTGTTCACATGGGAGCCTCAGTATCACTTTGAGAAAACTCTTTCATACTATAAATGAAACAATGCTATATCTTGCCTTCAATTTAATGAAGAAAATTACAATATATGATTCTTGATTATTAAGCTCACTTGTGGTCTGTCACCCTGAGTGTACAGATGTAGACAAGCTTGGGTTTAGGAAAACGTTCAAGTTTGGGAGATTTTATATATGTAAAGCAACTATGGATTAAAAATGACTGGGAAAATAGATTGGCTCTTGCAACCTGTGGTATGTTGGTCTGGTGGGCACCCATGTGTTCAAACTCTGCCACAAACAAAATCTTGCTATTTAAGTGCGAGAAGGGTGGAGGGGTGGGCTCATTATCCACCAAGTTTCAAACCATGTGCCAATGGGCCTAGGGAATTTTTTAGTTATCAAAAGAAAAGGTTAGCTCTTGCCCTTCTTTTAAAAAGGAATAAGGGAAAAGGGCCTGAATATTAGCTCTGCCCTTCTTTTAAAAAGGAATAAGGGAAAAGGGCCTGAATATACCCCTTAACTTTGTCATTTAGAGCTGATATACCTCCCGTTATGAAAGTGACATATATATCCAACTGTTACACAAATGGCTCACAGGAAAAATTAATTTGAAAAAAAAAATTAATTTTTTTATTAAAAAGAAAATCCATGTAGGCGTATATTTGTCATTCTCACGTTTTCTTTTTTAACTTTTTTAATCCAATGGTTAATTTGAATTTATTATTTTAATGGTCAAGTTTATTTTTCACTTATTTTCTTGTAAAGTTTATTATTGATGCCCCAATTTTTTATTTTATATATAGATATAAAAACTAAATTACAATATTGTAGCAAAAAAGTAGTTTAATATTTTTTCTTTTCCCATTAACACATTTTTTTAGATTTCTCTTGTTTTTTCAGTAAAGAGTGAAAGAATAAAAATGAAATAAGAATAAGAAACTCAAATAATAATAATCAAAGAAGTCAAAAATAATATATGTGTGAAAAAGATCAAATATATGGTTAAATTAAAAAAAATAAAAAATTTAAAACTAATTATATCACTTTTGTAACGGTAGGGGTATATGTGAGCCACTTTTGTAATGGTAACGGTATATGTGAGTCACTTTTGTAATGGTAGGGGTATATATGAGCCACTTTTGTAACGAGGCGTATATCGGTTCTAAATGACAAAGTTGAGGGTATATCAAACCCTCATCTCTTTTTAGTCAATCTAGGGTGTGTTCGGTATGGAGAAATAAATTTTCCTATATTCTTGTGTTCAGTGGTTGAAAATTTTGGAAAATATTTTCTTTAGAGAAATAAGCTGCTTGAAAATAAGTAAAACGACTTCCATAAGAGGGAAAACAATTCGCATTTCCTCACCCTCACAACCCCTCCATCGCAGCCCCCACCACCTACCCTCCTGACCTCCACCCCACCAAACCCCCCGGCGCTACCCCCATCGTCATAATTTTGTCTTCGATACATACAAATATTTCTAGGATAATATTTATTACTTGCATACTAAACACAAGAAAATAAGTAAGAAACCACTTGTTTTCCTAGAAAAAGTTTTCTTTGGAAAATATTTTCCATGGAAAACAAACAGATTTTAAACTTATTTTCTCATGTTTGGTTGGTGAGTAGAAAATATTTTCCGGAAATGATTTTTAGTGTTTGATTTATGAATGAAAAATGTTTTTGAGAGACATCTTTTATTTTTACTAGAGTAGAAAATAATTTATGAAATCGAAAATATTTTTTAAAAGCAATTTCTATTTGGGGTTGTGGTGGGGAGTGGGGGTGGGGGTGGGGT
>NC_028637.1:47841689-47852238 GCF_001406875.1 Solanum pennellii
GTGGGGTCAGGAATCGAGTAAAATAAAATAAAATTGAATTTTTTTAAAAAAAAATTATTGTTTTTCCCAAAAAAAATGTAATTTAAAATTGGAGGGGAGTTTTGGAAAATGTTTTCCTTAATTTTTGAAGGAAAGTCATTTTCCTTAATTTTGAGGAAAATTAGTTGATTTGGAAAACATTTTCCAAAACTTTTGTTCCAACCAAACATGAGAAAATTAGAAAACAACTTCCAGAAAATGTTTTCCTTCATACTAAACACACTCCTAGGGTGTGTTTGGTACGAAGGAAAATGTTTTCCATGGAAAATGTTTTCCTAGAAAATGTTTTCCTGGAAAACAAGTAGATTTTGGACTTATTTTCTCATGTTTGGTTGGTGAGTAGAAAATATTTTTCGGAAATGATTTTTAGTGTTTGATATATAAATATTTCCAGAAAATGTTTTCCTTCATACCAAACACACTCCTAGTCTCCAAAGTTTTCTGTAACCAGCCTGTCTAGTCCCTCTGCCAAGTTAGCCCTACAAACTTAAGTGAAGCTGTGCGACTCCCCTTCCTCTACAATCTTGCTATGCACTTTCAAACTATCTACACACTGAGCCAGGTTTACAGAGTGTGAGAGAGTGGTTTTAGGATCTAGCAGGAGGAGGCAATGAAAGAAAGAAGTGAAAACCAAAGAGGATGTTAAACTTCTTTCAATTTGGTCAACTTAGTGGATAGAACCGACTTTTTTAGTATTGCATGAATTCAATGTTAAATGAGCTGTAGATTAAGTATAGTTCAAGAGCCAAACCCGTTTGCCTGTACAGATTCTCTTGGATAATGTTATAAATTTAATCCACTTCGTCGTTTAGTGTTTTTTGGATAAGTTATTGCTCTTATTGTATCAGCTGTTTTAAGTCTCGAGGCGTATATGATTTATGCTGTTGCGTGATTGTTGGGTGCGGGGACAGGAGGAATTGTACGAATTCTAGCAACGGATATGATTTGCTAAAATTCAAGTGAGAAAGAACAATTTGCAATTTATATATGTCAATTGATCTTCACTTCATTAATTTGTAAAAGCTAGGGATGTTTAATCTTTCAGTTGACTTGTGATCTGTATCCAATAAGCACACGTCCCTACAAATAACAAATTTGCAAAACAATAGAATTTAGCAATATCCTTGTTAGGAACTGAGAAACTCTCCTAACAATAGATCTATAAACTTCAAAACACAACATAGAAATAGGAATAACACTGCAACTTTTATTTACTGCCACCAACTAACAAATAGAGTAAGTTTTACAAATAACAAATAGAGTATACTTCTAACAAGCAAGGTATTTCGAGGAACATTTAACCTCTAATCTGCCAGAGAAAATCCTGTAGAAAAAACTTTTGGTCGGCCTAGTACAATATCACAAAATAACTGCCTATACAGCTAAACTGCTAGATAACTGCTAGAAATACACACACAATAATTAATAAATAAAACAGTTACGTTAAGCCTTATTTTTACCCTTCCTGTGGTTATAGATTCTAGTAACAACAGGTCTAACAATAATTTTTGTTCCCTCCAATTATCAATATTACCTCTTTCAAGCTTGTATTTTTTTTTGGTATCTTAGAAGACATAATTTGTTAATATGTCTGGGATTAATGCCATAAATTTATCTTCCAGAATGAGCCAGCAGGCAGGATCCTGGAGCTTTCAATTCTTCATTTAGCAATGTCTGAAATATCAGTATTAGGAACACGGCACCAGATAGTCGTCAATGAGGTATTTTCTCTCTCTAATATTTTGGAAAACTCTTGAATAACTGGACTACATAACCTCCCTATTCTCCATGCATGAAAACCTGCGAGGCAAAGTATTTCTTCTTGCTTCCTTTCTTTACTTTCTATTGATCAACTTAGAAGAGCTTTTCCATTGAGGTTGATTAGTGTGAAAGTAGAAAAAACAAAGTTACTCAAAAGACAGGAACAGTGGCTAAATTAAAGATGTGAATGGTTTCATTATGATGCCTCGCATTTATTTGAGACGACTTAAAATTCTCTCTTTTTCTTTGTATATTGCATGAACTTGCTTGCAACTATAATCTATTATGAATGAGGTGAATGTTTCATAATGATTCCACTTAGGATTTGAGACGACCAAATTCTCTTTTTGTTGAGTTCTCTATAGAGATGGCATGAAACCTTGCACACAACAATAGTCTATCGACAAGCTTTCCGGGTTTTGGTCTAGTGGTAACAGCTGTTTGCGATATGTAGGTTAGGTGCATGTTACTGCTTTGAACCCTGCTCAGATAAAAGCATGATATTTAAGTGGGGTAGGGTAGTGGCGCTGGCCTATCATCCACCTAGTTTGGAATTGTGCGACATTGGCCCTCGGAGACTTCTCTCGGTTATTAAAAGAAGTCTTTTCATCAGTGAGCCGATCCACGATTTTACAGTAAGGCCAGAATAGTATGACCTTATTATCTGGATCATTTTTAATGCATATAATATACGTAGTTTGAACTGAAAGTAGGTGAACCGTAATAACCCGCCTTAAATCCACTTTCCCTTGTAAAATCTTCTCATCACTTGACACTTTTGTTTATTGAGTACTTACTGAGCTGTGAAACTCAAATAAAAAACATTGTCCTCCCATTCTTGAAGGCTGTTGACCTTGCAAAACGATTCTGTGATGGGTCAGCACCCCGCATAGTAAATGGCTGCCTCAGGACATTTGTAAAGGATCTTGAAATAGCAAAGGATGCCCGAGTTAACCAGTCTGTGTTTACTTGAAATGTCCAATATCAAGAATTTGATGAATACTCAAAGAGTTATCTTCAACCTACATGAGACATTCTTTCTGGGCATCCCTTGCAAAGCTATTAGAAGAGATCAGCTGTGCCTTGAGATCCAGCTTCCAGGACAAATTTGAGCTTCATCCAATACAAGGAAGAAGTATATATATCAAGATGTTAACGTTGCCCATCCTGAAGTGTATGGTTACTATGATCATGCCCATGCTGTAAGCAATGTGTATTGTATCGCCTTATTCATTCTGTAGTCTCTGTATTTCGGTAGTACCAAATTTTCTGAAGGCATTAAGCCTGATTTGGAATTTCAGTTTGTAATAGCTTTTTCGCATGTTGCTGTTTATGGGTTGAAAATGAATATTATGTGTGGATGATGGAAGCTATAGGAAGTCATTCCTTTTATAGCTAATCTTAACTTATGGACGGATATGATATTCCTTAGAAGCATCTTTATTTTTAGCCTTCTTTTTATTGTTCTACTTACACGTAGACATTGCTATATATAATTTTTTATTATTACCCTTATTTAGAAGGACGAACAAGGGCAATTATGTAATTTTACTATTTTAAGGGACTTACATGGGTAATTTTACTAACGAATACAAAATGTTATGTGAATTGTACTGTTTATTTGGACTTTTATCTAATGGAGATGAAGACACGAGTCTTTAGATCATGTGTATTTCCTAAACGTTATACATCACTCTCTCTCCTTCAGTGTACTGATACAGCTTTAAGAGCCCGTTTGGATGGGGTTTTAAAAAAGCAACTTTTAAAAAGTACTTTTGAAAGTGCTGAAACTTATTTTAAAAATAAGTAGTTATGTGTTTGGATAAAAGTGTTTCAGTTGAAAAGAAGTTGTTAATGTGTTTGATGAATAAGTGCAGGTAAACATTTTTTAAATCAATATGTCTGAAATACCCTTAAAACTGTAAACATGATAAAAAGTTGATTAATTTAAGATTTTTATACTTAAATTAAAACAAAACTAATTTATATTTTACATCCATAAGTAATAATATTTCCTATCATTCACCTATTTCTTTATCATCACAAATTTTTTATAATAATAATAATAAAAATAATAATAATAATAATAATAATAATAATAAAAATAAAAATAATGATAATAATAACAATAATAATATTAATAATAATAACAACAACAACAACAATAATAATATTAATATTAATAATAATAATAATAATAATAAAAGAATTTAGGGGAAAAAATGTAATATGCTTGATCAACATAAAATGACTTTTAAGTTGAAAAAAAAGAGCATCCCTCACCTAGCTTTTAACTTTTGACTTAAAATAAGTCATTTTTGATTTAAAATAAGTCATTGTAATAACTGCCAAACACTCTAACAAGTCAAAAAATAATTTTTAAGTCAATTTAACCAGTTTTTATGCTCATCCAAATAGGCTCTAAGCCCTCATAATTTTGGCTCAATTTGACTGGGTATTAACAAGTGAAGGAAGGCTTTTTATTTCCAATCGAGATTGCTTTGGGCTGATCTAAGGGTAATTAATAAACCTGCATATAACAAAGCATGTACTATTTTGAATTTTTCTTTTTATTGGACAGATCCAACTTCCATCTAAGCTCGATGTTCCATGTAAAAAAATTAACAAATTTTAAAAATAAAAAAGAAACACAACATTTATGGATTCTTATCATCTATTTTGCTCATGCATAATTTAAAACTTGGGATCTTTTCTTTAATGCATCTAAGATGCTGATAGCCGATGAAGTGTTTCATTCGGGTGGTTTACTAAAATTGCCAAAGGCATCCACCTTCTGTAAATTATTTGATTGCCTTTCAACTTACGCTATATTGGATTGGATTGGAGTTGCTTAATGAGTCTTTTTGTTAAGCCAATTTATTCTAATTTCAAAAATTTAACTTAGCACAACAACAATATTAATAACATTTCTGACTTGTTTCTTGGACTTATGATTCAATACATGAATTTTATGATACAAGGAAAAATATTGAATGCCAAATGGTTTCTTATTTTTTATATTTGATGGAAAAAAAACAAGCCTAATCAATAAGTGTGGTCTGTGGATGATAAGGATTAATTATTTTGGAAGTCATGTACTTCGTATACAAATCTATACTTAATAAGTAAAGATTGTACTACTATTGCAATAGTAACTTTTATCTATTTGATTCTTTAATTGGATGTTTTTATTAATGTTACTTGAATTTAGTGTTGGAATTTTTTCATATTTTGTGATGTATATGAACTCATGTTCATTTCGTATTATCATGTCAACTGCTTCCTCTACCATATGAAAAACGAAGAAAATATTCATAAACACAAATGATTGTAACAACACATTATATGCTTTTAAATTAGCACAGACTGACATGGTAATTGTTCAAAACATTTTTATGACATTTCGGGATAAAATAAAGAGGGACAAAACTTGTAAGTGGAAAGAAAAAGGAGCTCAAGATTCCTCTGGATTATTACCGTATTCATCTCTTTCTAGATCTACGGAAAAAACAAAATATCATATTGATAATAAAGCTTCTTTTTGTTTTCTCTCTAGACTAATGATGTACTGATATGATACTATAGTTAATTGTTCATGTTGCATGATGACGGTAAAAACATCACATCAATGTTGCTAGTATATATTATGACGGTCCATGATCAATTTGATAGTTCCTATATACAATCAAATTTCAATTACATACCTCAAAATTCTTTTTCCTTTCAATTGTAAGTCTGAAATGTTAGACTAAGAAAATAAGATAAAATATCTAAACTTAATTCTTTTCTATTAGGCCAAATACATACGCAGGTCCCTAAAGTTGTTCGCGTTTTTCCTCCAGGTACCTCAACTAATCTAGATTCCTATTGAATCCTTTAACCCCCTATAATTTGATCCTTTTAAATATTCTTGGCTGATGTGGAGCCAAATTTCAATAAATTATTTTTGGTAATTGGGCGCTTGAGATGAACCTTCCCCACGTGGAAATTATGACCAATACACTCCAACCTAATTACACGTCAGTGCCACATATTAAATCATCAAACCTAAAAACCAATTTCCCCCCAAAACACTTCTAACCCGTTTCAAAACGAGAAAACCCTAAGAATCTCTCCCTTTTAATGACTTTTACAGCTGAAATTCTTAGATTTTAAAGTGATTTCGAGTGTTTTGTTGAAGGAATCATCGAAGATTGCAGATGATTTTGGAGTTCATTTGCGATTATCGAGTTAACGAGTGTGAGGTAAGTTCATTCCCTAATTTCTATGTAATTTTTATTGTTGTAGTGGTTGTGTGTTTTTAATATATGTGGTTAGCCTGTGTTTTTTATCGATATATATTGGGTTTTAGTATCAATGTGGTTGTTGTTGTTAATATCTGGATAAAGTTAGGGTTTTTTGATTTTTATTGTT
The DNA here is from genome assembly GCF_001406875.1 of Solanum pennellii. Classification (NCBI taxonomy): domain Eukaryota; kingdom Viridiplantae; phylum Streptophyta; class Magnoliopsida; order Solanales; family Solanaceae; genus Solanum; species Solanum pennellii. The sequence continues at coordinate 47,847,903 of NC_028637.1, forward strand.
CATAACGTGTCAGAAAAACTTTGGGGCCTTGTTTCAGGGAATCTTATGGACGCCATTATTATAACTCGTTTTCATCATGGTGGTAAGTTTATGCAGGACAAAACTGAAATTACTTATAAAGGGAAAGTCGAGGTGGAATATGTTAATATCGACAAGGATCACTTCTCAATAATCGAGTTACTTTTTTACACTAAACAATTAGGGTATATTATTGTTGGTGGGTTCTGTGTTAAAGACCCAACAAAAAATGACTTTATTGAGGTGGACACTAATTTCACTTTAGTAAATCTCATCAAAGACCTAAAAGATGGTGACTTTTTAGACCTTTATGTAAAGCATGTGGTATATGATGTAGAAGTGGTCACAACGGGTTTGCTTTGTGGGTCTGTCGTTAAAGAAGACTTAGAAGATATAAATGTGACTGCAAGTGAAAGGTTGAATCATGAGGCTGATCTGAAAATGTTAATGTGGAAGTTGAGCCAGGGGATATGTCAGATCTAGATGTGGAATGGACTGAATCAAATGAAGAAAGTAGTGATGACTCTCAAGAGGATTCTATTCCTAATGTGGATGACTCTAAGGTTGATGAAGAATTAAGATCTCTTAGAAATGAAAGGAGAAACAAAGTGAAAAAGAAAAAACCTATTCAAACTGAGGAAATAAAGCTTGAAACAGCTGGTATTGATAGAGACTTTGAAGACATAGGAAGGAATAAGGCTGCTAGATACACTGGAAGACTAGGGAAGATGAGCAATATATAGATAGACCAGAATTGGACAGTGAAGACAATAGGGATGAATTGGATTCAGAATTTCTGAAGGGTGTTGATTTACCAAGAAGAAGAAAAAGTAAAAAGGTAAGATTTGATCCTGATTGTGTTGTAGCAATTTTTGAGCTTGGTATGATATTTGAAAGTGCTGAACAATTTAGAAAAGTTGTTGCAGACTATTCTTGTGAATATAAAACTAGGTTAAAATTGAAGCCTAATGACAAAAAAAGAGTTAGAGTTAAATGTGAGGACAAGAAACGTAAATGATTTCTGTTTGCTAGTATAGATAAAGATTCTGGTGATTTTGTTGCCAAAAATTATTATCCTGTGCATGTATGTCCTCAATCAACCAAGAACAAGTTGTGTACATCTAAGTTTGTTGCAGAAAAGTTCAAGGACGAAATTACCTGTCAACCATATATAAGATTATGGGAAATTCAGGAATTGGTGAGAAAAAAATTTGGGCTGTATGTTGGAAGAACTGTTTGTCATAGGGCAAAAAAGAGGATTATCAAGGAGTTCTTAGGTGAGTGGAAGATGAAATTTTCAAGATTGTGTAATTATGCAGATATGATTAAACATACTAATCCTGGTACTTCCTGTTGGGTGAGGACACATAGAGAGCCTCAGCCAGGAAAAACTCTGTTTGTTTATTTCTATGTTTGCTTTGATGCATTAAAGAGGGGTTGGTTAGAAGGATACAGAAAAATTATTGATTTTGATGGATGTTTTCTGAAGGGTTCTTGCAAGGGAGAATTGTTGGTTGCTGTTGGTAGAAATGAAAATCAACAGATGTTTCCATTCGCATGGGCTGTTGTTGACACAGAGACAAAACATAGTTGGAGTTTTTTTCTCAAGTACTTGATAGAAAATCTGAACTTAGGCACAAGACATGACTGACTGTTATGTTAGATATGCAGAAGGTTAGATGGTTTTTGTATTGTACCTTGTTCTTTTATTTTTTTTCTTGTGTAGCTAATACTTTTTAATGTTTGTGCTACAACTGTTTACATAGGGCCTTGTACCAGCTTTTTGTGAGTTGCTACCAAATAGTGAGCAGAGAAGGTATGCTAGACATATTTGGTCCAACTGGCATCAATTATGGAGTGGTGAAGAAAGAAGGAAACAGTTCTGAAGATGTGCTAAGTCAAGTTTTGAAGTGAAATTTGAAGATGAGATGGATAAACTCAACAAATTAGCTAATAAAATATGTAAGGACTTGTTGCACTATGAAAAAACTACTGGTGCAAAGCATATTTTAAAGAGCATTCTAAGTGTGACATTATTGAAAACAATATGTGAAACTTTTAATTCTTGGATACTAGTTACTAGACATAAGGCTATCATAACTATTTTAGAGGATATTAGGCACAAGATAATGGACAGAAATATTGCAATGAGGCAATTTGCTGAAACTTGGATCTCAAATATCTCTCCTATGGCTAGACTAGTACTTGAAGAGAACAAAGATCTTGCTAGATTTTGTGAAGTTAGATTCAATGGTGATATTGGGTATGAAATCTTAGATGGTCAATACGGACATATTGTTGATATAAGAAAGAAGACATGTACATGTAGAACATGGCAATTGAGGGGCATACCATGTCAATATGCTGTGCTTGCATATCAACAAAAAGGCATAGAACCTGAACAAGAAGTGGTACATTGGTATAGGAAAGAGACTTTTTTGAAGGCTTATAACCATTTTCTACAGCCAATACCAAACATGAAAATGTGGCCTCACACTAGTGGCGTAGTGATTGAACCTCCTAAACAAAAGTCAGGCCTGGTAGGCCACCAAAGTGCAGAAGAAAGGCAAAGAATGAGCCTACGAAAAAGTATGGAAAGTTGTCCAAAAGAGGAGTAAAAATGACCTGTTCCCTGTTTCATCAAGTAGGCCACAACAAAAAATCTTGTCCAACATTGATAAGTTATTATTCTCTTCTAATACATCTACAATAAGCTTCAGTTATTTACAATAATCAATTATTATTACCGTATTAATAGGCTGGAATGGGACAACATGGAGGCTATCCAAACAGGCAACCAAGCTCAAGCCAACAACCAATGTCTAGCCAACCATCAAGCTCAAGCCAGACACCATTGTTTAGCCAACCATCAAGCTCAAGTCAGCCACCATTGTTTAGCCAACAATCAAGCTCAAGCCAGCAACCACTTTTTAGTAGACCATCAAGCTCAAGTCAGCCACCAGTATTCAATCTTCAAGGCAGTTCTATGTGTTTTGATTCTTCAGCTGTTAGAAGAGAGCAACAACCTGCTTAAAGCAGAGGCAGAGGCACTGGGAGAGGCACTGGCAGAGGCACTGGGATAGGTACTGACAAAGGAATTGGTATAGGCACTGGGAGAGGTACTGCACTGGCTGAGAAATTGGAAGAGGCACTGGTAGAGATATTGGAGGTGTATCAAGTCAGCAACCTGATCAACCAAGGCTGTGGAAGCTTCAATATCAACAGGAAGACAAAAGAGGACCAAGACTATAGGATTTGGCATCTATACAAATGCAAGTGGTAGTCAAACCTCCAATGTAAGTGTATACATAATTTTGTTCATTTCTTACTCTACTATATAAAGTCTCATTTTAAGATATTTCTATGCAGCCTGGTACTTTAGGAGAAAAAACTATCAATCCGAGAGTTTATAAGGATGCATCTCCAACAAATATTGATATTGGTTATAAGCCTCGAGGACTCAAGTGGAATGGTGGAAATGCTGTCACTGGTTCACAGTTGCAACGAATCACTCAGTCAAGGAAAAACAAGCGTGGAACATCTAGTGCACCAAAGAATGCCTAGTTTATGTAGAAAAGTCACTTTTTTGGTTGTGTAATTAGCAACAGAAATTTGTATTGACTGCTTTGAAACTTGGAGCTCACTAGAGCAAATTAATGGCATGAATGATCAATCTTTACTGCTTTTGAGGCACAAATTATCTTCATTCCTTCAATTAAATCATTACAATAAAAACACAAGGCATTTACAATAGAAAAATCTGTCAAAATTACCCATAAAGAACACTAGAATCTACCGTACATACTTTTATGAAGGTATCTAATAGAAGACAAATGAACCAACTAAAATATTTTGTTTTACAAATCCAAGTAGTCAATATCACCCCTACGATAATGCATATCATTCATACTTTTCTTGATCGATTCCCCTCCAATTCATATGTTTTGAATCTTTTCAACAAACTCCATATCACCCTCCTAGCTTGAGCAGACATTTCATCATCATACCATCGAAAATATCCACATCCACCTCGTGCCTACAAAATTAAAGAAAAAAATTGAATTATAAATAAGGTGATTTTTACTATATTGGACAAAAAAATGAATTTTATTTACCTTTTAAGTTTTGCAACAAAGGAACCTACGTCCAGGATTGGATTGCGTCCATGAGGTCTTCATTTCCACAACGTTCCCACATTGACATAGTACCTTCGCAGTTGAAGAAGAAGAAATCGATGAAGAGGATAAATACATACGCAGGTCCCTAAAGTTGTTCGCATTTTTCATTACTACTAGCTATTTCTTATATATATATATAT
>NC_028637.1:47852406-47853745 GCF_001406875.1 Solanum pennellii
TATATATATATATATATAAAGAAAGAAAGAAAAATAGTGATGCATGTCGCCTATATTAATAAAATATAGAAAACTAAATTGTGTTATCAGTAAAAAAAAAAAGTTTATCTTACATATATACCTTTCATTCATGTGTTATACATACCTTTCATTCATGTGTTATACATACAATGGCAACCATTTCTCAGCCATACACCTTAATTAACGATACATATAGTACGTAGTAACATAACCCTGAAGGAATTTCACACCTTAATTCCTCATGATTAGGTGAAGCAAAACTTAAGCCTAGTCACATTATATTCTCGCGATAATACATCACTGATTTATAAAAATGTTCATTTTAGGAAAGGACAGTGAAGATGTTCAATTTCTCATAATAGAAAGGCCAAATACATACGCAGGTCCCTAAAGTTGTTCACATTTTCCCCCCAGGTACCTCAACTAACCCAGATTCCTATTGAATCTTTTAACCCCCTATAATTTGATCCTTTTAAATATTCTTGGCTGATGTGGAACAAACGTGATCTCACGTCCTTTAAGCGCGTGCAAACGCTTTAAAAGCGCTGACGTGGATCTTGAACCACCCAACAACGATCTTCTTATTGGATCTTGATGATTAAGAAGAAATCAATGAAAAAGAGATATAATATTATGAGCTAAAGAGGAGAAATAATGATGAAGAGAAACAAAAGAGGAGAAACAAGGGAAGAATGGGAGAAATTAGGGTTAAAAGGGGGGAAGAAGATCGTTGGTGGGTTGTTCAAGATCCACATCAGCGCTTTTAAAGCGTTTGCACGCGCTTAAAGGACGTGAGATCACGTTTGGCTCCACATCAGCCAAGAATATTTAAAAGAATCAAATTATAGGGGGTTAAAAGATTCAATAGGAATCTGGGTTAGTTGAGGTACCTGGGGAAGAATGCGAACAACTTTAGGGACCTGCGTATGTATTTGACCTTTCTATTATGAGAACTTAAACGTCTTCACTGTCCTTTCCTAAAATGAACATTTTTATAAATCAGTGATGTATTATCGCGAGAAAATAATGTGACTAGGCTTAAGTTTTGCTTCACCTAATAATGAGGAATTAAGGTGTGAAATTCCTTCAGGGTTATGTTGAACTAATGGAATCAAAGCAACTTCTACTACGTACTATATGTATCGTTAATTAAGGTGTATGGCTCAGAAATGGTTGCCATTGTATGTATAACACATGAATGAAAGGTATATATGTAAGATAAACTTTTTTTTTTCTGATAACACAGTTCAGTTTTCTATATTTTATTAATATAGATGACATGCATCACTATTTTTCTTTCTTTATATATATATATATA
>NC_028637.1:47854863-47867268 GCF_001406875.1 Solanum pennellii
CCCCCACTCCACCCCACCCCCACCCCCCATAAAAGAGTAATTTTGTTTTTAAAAAGTATTTTTGTTGAAAGAAACTAGTTATAGTAGTTAAGTTAGTTACAAGTATTAAGTTAGTTACAATTCAAGAAGTTAGTTACTCAAAAGATTCTATATTGATCTTCAATATAAATACATCATTGTATCTAAATTAATTCATTCATTCTAATAATACGATAGCTGAGATATTCTCTCTACAACTTCTTCTTCTTCCTCTTATCTCTTCTTCATATTCTCTCTTATTACTCTCGTCTTACTCTTCTCTTTACATCATAAAAAGCACATGGTATCTGAGCAGATGATCTGACTCTGTGAAATCTGGGTTTCAAATAAGTGCTATTGCTTCCGCTAATCAATTGTTAGAGTGAAAGAAGTTGAAGAAATCTCTGGAAAATGGCTGGGGATGATGAGTTCATGATGAACCAGTAATTGTTCAAGAAAATGTCAATCGAGCTGCCAACATTGGTCAAGAAATTGACTACAATCATCCATTGTTCTTATCTCCATCAGATGTTAGTGGAAATCAGATCATTTCATTTCAGCTAACAGGTATGGAAAATTATGCAATCTGGTTTCGATCTATGCGTATTGCTCTGCTGGGTAGAAATAAACTGGGAATGGTAGATGGTTCATGTGATAAAGAAAAGGTTAGTGAAAATTTGTGGAATCACTGGGAACGAGTTGATGCCATTGTTCAATCTTGGTTAATGAACTCTGTTTCTAAGAGTTTACTAGGTGGCATTATGTATACAGCCACTGCAAAAGCAGTGTGGCAAGATCTACAAGAAAGGTTCACCAAGATAGATGGTTCAAGAACCTTCAACTTGCATAAGGAGATAGCTACTCTGACTCAAGGAGTAAATTCAGTAACAGTCTATTTCTCCAAACTTAAGACTCTTTGGGAGGAATTTGAGGCTTTGGTACCACCACCAGGTTGTAACTGTGAAAAATCCAAGGAAATCATATTGCATCTACAAAAACTGAAACTGTTCCAGTTTCTGATGGGGCTAAATGACTCATATAATCAAGCAAGAAGTCAAATACTGCTCATGAGTCCATTACCTTCAATCAATCAAGCTTATGCTATGGTAATAGGTGATGAGAGTCAAAGGTCTGTGTTAGCTATGAATGGAGTGTTGGGTGCAAATCCAATGTCACATACAGGCAATTATGAAGCTATTATGTACAGCAGAACAAGTGGAAATCAAAAGTTCACAAGGAATTCTCATCTGTATTGTGAGGTTTGTAAAATAAGAGGACACAACAAGGATAATTGTTGGAAAATAGTGGGATATCCTCCTGAGTTCAAGTATAAAAAAAAGAAACCATCTGAAGGTGGGAGTGAAACTTACAATGTGAGTACAAAAGAGAACACACAAAATGATATACTTCATGCTGAAAGTGGACAATCTGAATTCAAGTATGGTTCTGATACGAATGTGTATAGTCATGGAAAAAATTCAAGTAGCATGGATCAAGTTCAATACAAGCCAAGTCAAGTTGATGCTAATCATTTTACACAAGAACAATACAATCATATAGTACAGCTGCTAGCATATCACAGTCCTCAAGTCAAAGAGGATTCCATGTCTAACACAGCTGCAAACACTGCAGGTATAACTAACTCAATGGCTATGACTGTGTCTCACAAACCTGCTTGGATTGTGGATACAGGAGCCACAAATCATATGGCTTCAAACTTAGAGTTACTAAACAAGTTATCAGTTAATAAATTAGGCTATCATAGAACTGTTCAATTGCCCAATGGAGATGAAACACAAGTTACACACACTGGTTTAAGTAGTATATCTGATGGTAGTACTATATCTAATGTATTGTATGTACCAGAGTTTAAATTTAATCTGTTATCAGTTTCAAAACTAACAAAAGAATTACAATGTTTTGCTTCTTTCTTCCCTGACTTTTTTGTTTTGCAGGATCTCTTCACTGCGAAGGTGAAGGAGATTGGTAGAGAGGAGAATGGGATATATTGGCTACTAAATAAAGATGCAAGAAGATCTATCAGTCTAGCTGCTCAAGAATCTAAGAGTGTGAATATGAATCTGTGGCACAAAAGATTAGGACACAATCTACTTAAATATTACATAAATTGTTTGATATTGAACTTACTTCTATTAGAAATCAAATAGGTGATTGTGTAGTATGTTCTTGTGCTAAGCAGTGTAGATTACCTTTTCAAAATAGCAGTATAAAAAGTAGTAGTTGTTTTGAATTGATTCACGTAGATCTATGGGGTCCTTATAAAACCAATACATATGATGGACACAAATATTTCTTAACAATTGTAGATGACTATTCAAGATATACATGGATATTTCTTTTGAGACAGAAATCTGATGTTTGTATATCTCTTCAATATTTTATGAATTATACTAGAAATCAGTTTGATAAAACAGTTAAGATAGTTAGAACTGATAATGGAACTGAGTTCATTAACTCAATATGTGAACATTTATTTAAACAGTTAGGAATTATTCATCAAACAACATGTTTATATACACCCCAACAAAATGGGGTAGCTGAAAGAAAACATAGACATATTCTAGAAATAACTAGAGCCATCAGGTTACAGGCTAATATACCTATAAAATTCTGGGGGCATTGTGTCTTAGCTGCAGCAGACTTGATAAACAGGCTACCTAGTTCAGTGTTAAAAGGAAAAACCCCTTTTAACAAACTCCATAGAAAAGAACCATCATTAGATCATCTAAGAATTCTAGGGTGTTTATGCTTTGCTAGAATGCCAAATCAACATAGTAAACTTGAATCAAGGTCTATAATGTCTGTTCACATGGGATATTCAGAGGTGCAAAAAGGATATATTTTATATGATCTAACTGATAAAGTGTTTTTTGTTAACAGGGATGTCATATTCAATGAAACAATCTTTCCATTTGTTTAAGGGAAACTGTTAGAACCTGTGTTTAAAGACACTCATTCAACATTAGATCATTCATGTCAATGGTCAAGTATTCCTATTGCTACACCTACTCATCAGGTTCAACAACACACACAGGATGAAGTTAGAGAACAATGTCAACATAATGAGGATTTAAGGACTATGGTAAATGAAGATACAATACAGATTCCTTTACAACTATCTCAAAAGTCAGGAAGAAGCAGAAACCACCTATTTGGTTAAAAGAATTTGTATCTCTCAACATTCAGAAGGAATCAGGCTATGGAATTCAAAACTATATAAGTTATGAGAATATATCTAACAAATATAGTGCATACATAGCTGCAGTTTCAAATCATATTGAACCAAAGTCTTATACAGAAGCTGCTAAAGATCCAAGATGGATAGAAGCTATGAAGTCTGAAATTGAAGCATTGCAAAGCAACCATACTTGGGACTTAGTAACTCTTCCTGAAGGAAAGACTCCAATAGGCTGCAAATGGATATTCAAAGTCAAATATAAATCCACAGTAGAGGTAGAAAGGTATAAATCCAGACTAGTGGCTAAAGGGTACAACCAGCAAGAAGGAATTGACTACCAAGAGACATTCTCTCCTGTAGTAAAAATGAAAACTGTTAGGACTGTGTTGGCACTAGCTGCAAAAAATGGATGGTGTGTACACCAAATGGATGTGTTCAATGCATTTTTACAAGGAGATTTGTTTGATGAAATATATATGGAAATGCCACAGGGTTTCACTAGTCAGGGGGAGAAACAACAGGTATGTAGACTTGTGAAATCATTATATGGGTTGAAACAAGCTCCTAGACAGTGGAATGCTAAACTGTCTAATGCATTAGTGGAACTTAAGTTTAAATAAAGTGAGTATGATCAGTCTATGTTCATCAAGAAAGATGAATCTGGAATGGTGATTATTCTTGTGTATGTGGATGATCTATTAGTCACAGGAGATAGTCTAAAAATTGTGAAAAAGACAAAAGAGAAGTTAAAACAGGTGTTTAAAATGAAAGATCTTGGAGAACTAAGATACTTCTTAGGTATTGAGTTTGCCAGGTCTGATCAAGGTATACTTATGCACCAAAGAAAGTACACATTGGAGATTATATCAGAAATAGGACTCAGCAGTTCTAAACCAGCTTCAACACCAATGGATACAAATGTTAAGTTAACAACTAAGCAGCTTGATGAGTACATCAAATCAGGAAACTCAGAAAAGTCCAACACAAATGATCCACTAGTAGATCAAGGAGCATACCAAAGGCTGATAGGAAAGCTGTTATATCTAACTGTGACAAGACCTGATATAGCCTTTGGGGTCAATACTTTAAGTCAATTTCTTCAACAACCAAAGAAATCACACATGGAAGCTGCTCTAAGGATTGTAAGGTATGTGAAGAATCAACCAGGTTTAGGAGTTCTAATGTCTAGTAACAAGAATACAACTCTTACAGCCTACTGTGACCTAGACTGGGCTTCATGTCCACATACAAGAAGGTCAGTAACAGGTTACATGGTTAAATTTGGAGATTCTCTATTAACTTGGAAGTCAAAGAAACAAACAACCATATCAAAGAGCTCTGCAGAAGCAGAATACAGGAGCATGACAGCCACAGTTTCAGAATTAATATGGATTATAGGTCTGATGAAAGAGTTAGGAGTAAACTTGAAACTACCTATAGATATTCACTCAGACAGCAAAGCTGCTATACAAATTGCAGCTAATCCAGTGTACCATGAAAGAACCAAACATATTGAAATAGACTGCCACTTTATAAGGGAAAAAATAGACAAAGGGTTGGTAGCAACAAGGTACATATCAACAAAAGATCAACCAGCTGATTTACTTACAAAAGGTCTTAATGCAGTACAACATTTGTATCTCAATTCCAAGCTAGGAACTTGTAACATTTTCACACTACCTAGTTTGAGGGGGAGTGTTGAAAGAAACTAGTTATAGTAGTTAAGTTAGTTACAAGTATTAAGTTAGTTACAATTCAAGAAGTTAGTTACTCAAAAGATTCTATATTGATCTTCATTATAAAGACATCATTGTATCTAAATTAATTCATTCATTCTAATAATACAATAGCTGAGATATTCTCTCTACAACTTCTTCTTCTTCCTCTTATCTCTTCTTCATATTCTCTCTTATTACTCTCGTCTTACTCTTCTCTTTACATCATAAAAAGCACAATTTTCAATTTCATAAATTGCTTTTACTCTAGTAAAAATAAAAGATGTCTTTCAAAAACATTTTTCATTCATAAATCAAACACTACAAATCCTTTTCGAAAAATATTTTCTACTCATCAACCAAACATGAGAAACTAAGTCAAAAATCTACTTATTTTTCAGGAAAACATTTTCTAAGAAAACATTTTCAATAGAAAACATTTTCCTCCATACCAAACACACCCTTAGTCTTGATTGTTTTGTTAATCAAATCACTTCTATGTTCCGATGCTCGAGTTGTCAATTTTTATTACATTGCTTTTTGTAAAGGCATATATATATAATATTTTATATATATATATATTAGCTTTAAGAAGATAAGAGTTTCATGGTCAACCCTAACTAATCTATATCATTATGGATTACAAATTAATGAATTTGAAATAAAAAGGGAATATCTACATTTTATTTTATCAATAACTATTTCATAGAAATCACAATACAATTAAGGAAAAAGTTTTGGAATGGAACATAACATATTCAGAGTTCATATGGATATGATTTAAGACTATTGAGATGGACCTTCATCATTCTAAAGGTAGATAGTATATTAAGAGTTAAAATGAAAGAATAAAGATGATTTGAAATTTGACTAAGATAAAATTTCATCAACATACAATTGACATGTTGCTACTCTTTCTACTTATTTCTATCTATATAAATTAATTTTATTCTATTTTCATTTGCTAAACTGACTGTTTCTTTTATTCCATCTATCAAATGATCGTGCAATAGATGAGACAAATGTATCTTTTACTTTGTAACTCTCTAATATTTGTCCCTTCGATCAACTTCTACTTTAGTTGATTGAATTGTATTTTTCTTCCTTCTAAGGTATTTCAGACTCCTCTTTTAGCTTATGGAATAGCACACGTTGGCTGCTGCAATGGAGAGTATAGCTCCTGATCATTTGTACTAATCAATCAAGATGTGTTTAAAGATTCAAATGATCTCATATATTTTTTGGGTATTATGTCTACAGTACTACTTTAATATGATTCTATTGGACAATGTACTTTAGGTCTTATAAGTAAACTAGACAACACGCATAGATCGTACTTATTCACAAGCAATGAAGCTCATGAACTGATACAGACTTCTTGCTCTAATTCTTTAGATTTAAATAACACATTGTATAATTTGTTTTGTATGATGATAGTTAAAAAATAAATAAAGATTATCTTTCAAGCCATACAGTGGGCAGCTTCTCCAGGTCATCCATCGTGATTTCTGTTCACCAAAAGGTTATCCCTATGGCAGAAATTACATCACAAACTTGTATGAGTTATATATATAGACTAGTTTCTGGGTACGCGCCATGCGCGTGTGGCCATATAAATAAAAATATTTTTGTGAAGATTGTATATTAGCAATATTTTTAAGTTATATTATGTGTTATAAAATAGAAAATACAAATTACATGTTCTTAAAATTGATAAGCATCCTATATGGTGTTTTTGTTTCTAAGATTCAAAATCCAAAAAACTATACAACTACAATATTTAAATGAATAAGTGAAATGTTATGTGCTACGTTAATGAAATATGTGTAAAATCAGTAACATATAGAAATCTTTTACTGTAAAATTAATGTTATGTGTTGCACATATTAAGCCCTAGCAAGGAAATTAAATAATAAGTGTCATGAGTGTATTCTTCACTAAGAAATTTCTTTGACGAATCCAACAACATCCATAGCTGAAATTCTTGCACAAATCCAACAACGTTCATAGCGTATTTTAATAGCCTTTAACTTTGACATTGATTGAGAAAAACTGCTCAGAAAAATGATATACTCTTTTTTAGAGCCCATAAAAATGGAGAGGGGACTTGAGGAAAATGAAAACTATTCTTAGCTTTATATAATACTTTCACTTTAAATGATTAATTAGTCCCTTTAGCTTCTTTCATTTATTTATCATTGAAAATAACATATATTAATATATTAACTATGAGATTCATTGTATTGAAATCTACAACTTTTAAGATTCTAGCAATGCAAAGGTAACTGCTTCTATATTTTAGTTAATGTGCAACTTAAATCTCTACCTATTTGCTCTCTCATTAACTAACATTTGTCTCTTCATTTTCTTTAACATTTAGATTATTTAATTTTCGTAACTCTTCAAATATTCTCAATTCATTAATAGTAAAAAAGTTTACTGCTCAATATTTTTCAAAAATGAAATAATCAAATATGAATATAACATTTTTATTTAGTATAGGGATAAAATGGTAATTCAACTTTACATCTTGGAGCTTCCCACTTATAATATAATATGATACTTTTCTATCAAGACATTGATGTTCATACAAGTCTTTTTGTAAGATATCTGTTCGTCACATTACAAATCAAGCCATCCTGGTATCATCCATGCACCAATGTGAGGATTAATGTTGTTGTGCTAATGAATTTAGACCAACATGGTTTGAACGTCCTCTGAGTTGTTTGATGACTTGCAATTTCATATTACAAATGGTGGAACAACTCGGTAGGAGCTAGCGCAAGATTTTGCACGGGCCCAACATAGTAGGTTGATCAACGTCATCAAACATATATTCAAATCTAAGCGTGGACGATCGTTAGTCAATATAATAATCCAACCAAGGGTTGGGGTCGAGTCCTAAGGGAACGGTTTTGAGAATTAATAACAAAGTACAAATTAGTTCGAGATAGTCATAGTTGTTAGTGAAAATTGACAAGATAACAAAAATACAAAATTGCAATTGAAAATAAAATGAAGAAAATAAATCTCTCCAGGTTGAGGCTCGGATATCTATCTCGCTCTCTTTAAGGTGATTTAAGCCCACTACAACAAATGTTTTTCACCGGTCCAGCAGTAGTCCTCTTGACTTGTCCCCTCCAGGATACAACAACATTTACAAAGTATAACTCTACAACTCTGGACAAGAGTTGAGTCCAAAACTCTCAAAAAAGAACACCTCCCTTTAACTAATAAGAACTCTCTTTTTGACTAACTCTTTCACTATCTATTTTCCTTGTGTGTTGTGTGTCTCAACCAAATGAAGACCACAACTATTTATAATTGAGAATGTCTTCCTAGCAATGCATATAAAATAAATGGGGGTAGTAAATAGTGAAGATAAATGACATTAGGAATTATATATATATTAGAAGGTATAATTGAGAAATAAAGAGTGAGATAATGGAGAAATAAAATGGAGAACTAATGGCCAACATTCCACTAATGTTGCTGCAAGAGAACAGTCAGTAACATCAGCACTTACTCCAAATTGAGTAATGCTCCAAATAAATTTCCAATTATTAAGACAAATGAATTACCATCAACGGATAACTTTGACAGCAAATTGTTACCAACCATTTGACTCTAAACTTGTAAAAATTAATATATAGAATATTAATATTAAAATGTTCACCAATAATTTCCCACTCATTTTAATATTAGATAAGAGAGTCAATCAGCTGAAGGAAGATAACTATGTATAATGAAGGTGCGCTCTGCATTAAACCTCCACTTAGTGAAACAGTAACTTTTACTCCAGAGTCCTAGTGGTTTCAGACTTGAACTATGTCTGCTTGAGGAATATAAAATATTATTGCTCACACATAATAATAAGGTGTTGACATGAACTTTAAAGGCAACACGTTATGATCATGTGCTATCCCGATTTTATGAGTGCTTTTGAGAATAAGCCTAATTCTCATAAGAAGCGACCAACTTTCACACATCACATGGGTGAAATCTGTCAAGAGTGATCTTGTAAGCTTAACACTCCACCCATACGGGCTACATATATTCATTAAGAATCCTATCAACTCAACCTTCACAAACTACATGAAACAATGCACTCACATCATAGGAGGGAATAAAAAGATAGTGCATTTTCACAACACGTCATCATATGATTAGTTTTTCCTTTGGATATGGTTATAGGATCTATTGTACCCAGGTTGGATTTTCTCATATATGACTCAAGGATTTGTAGACTTCAATCCCATCCCCCTCTATGTGCTCCAAACCTTTTCCCTGTTAAGGCCTTAGTAAGAAGATCTGCAAGATTATCACAAGATTTGACATAATCAACATTAATGGTACCACTTTTCAAATACGATCTTACATTATTCTGTTTCCTCCTTATAGATCTGGATTTATCGTTGTAATAATAGGTTTTCACTCTACCAATCGCAGCGGTGCTATCACAATGAATTAAAATAGGAGGAATTGGTTTTTTAAAATAAGATATTTGAAATAATAAATCTCTTAACCAATTCGCTTCCTCACTAGCTGAAGCTAAAACAGTTAATTCAGCCTTCGTAGTAGAGTTAGCAATTATAGTTTGCTTTTTGATCTCCACCACCACCATCACCACCTAATGTAAAGACATAACTAGTGGTAGAACACACATCACCTGATAAAGTGTTTCAATCTGCATCACAAAAGCCTTCAAGTACAACGATATGTTTTTTATAGAACAAACCACAATTTTTTGTTCCAATTAAATATCTCATAACTATTTTTATAACACGCCAATGTTCATTACCTGGCCTGCTAGTAAACCTGTTAAGTACTCCTACTGCATATGCAATATCAGGCCTAGTGCAATCAGTCACATATCTCAAACTTCCGATTATGCTAGAATATTCCTTTTGATTTATTACATTATTTTAACTTTAAACAGGAAATAAGTGGACACTTGTAACGACCTGAGAGCACCCCCTAGGCGTTACAGGGCGTACTTGACCTCTCGGAGGTCTTATACAATCCTCTTAGCATTCATTCATTACATAGGTATGAAAAGTAGTGCGGAATTTAAAACTTTTCACAATAAAGTCAATAAGGTACTCTTTTATAAAACGAAAGAAAAACTAAGTCTCATCATAAGCCATCTTTATACAAATATCATTATCATATGGTCACATCCCTTACATTGAAATGGAACTTACAGTTTAACACAAAGTCTTTAAAGAAATAAAACTACACATAAAATATATGTCCTCGAACATGTGAGGATATACCAATCTTGAGAGAAATCTACTTCCCAAGCTTCAACTCTAGGATATACCAATCTTGAGAGAAATCTACTTCCCAAGCTTCAACTCTAGGAATCCTCACTTGTCACCACCTACACTTGTAGACATGGAGAAATATATGGAATTAGCACAGTTGATGCATTAAGTATGGTGAACATGCAAGAAAACCATGCAAAAAGGGACACTTTATTTGAAATATGATTTTCATGCTATTTTGATAAAAATCTCATAAGACAAGTATAAGAAACATCTTCAAGTCAATATTCACATATAAGGTAAGACCACAATCATTAAGTAACCCATTTACCCATTTTGACCCTCTATCTAAGGTTATCCTAAGACCCACCTAGGTAAGACATGAAGAGACCGCCCATACAACCTCTTCAATACACACCTAAGTGTACCTCAAAGCAACCGTAGGTAAGAACCTTTCTAATTCAATACACCTTTACTAGGTAAACATTATTCATTTAAGATATTTAGGAGACAACTAACAAATAGGAGACTTCACGTTATGGTCTTGGAAGACCTAGGAAACTCACTTTAGCATTTTCAAAGCCTACTCGTGTCATGTGTAGATAGAGTCCCATTTCACTACCCACACGTTGTAGAACCTATCCAATAACTAGAGTGCACACCCCACATGATGAGAATAGACATTAACCGACATAGACCACACTAGCTAGGTATGGAATCCAGCGTCATAAAAACCCACACCGTGGAAGGTGTTCTACTTGCCAAGGGCAGAACTAGGACACATCCCATATAGGCACATGGTTTAAGGGATATTAAGGGCTTCTTTGTACTCTAGTCTTATTCAAAAGTAGAGCTACTACCACAAGCATATCCACTCGGTGCTTTGACTTGGTTCTCGTAGAGTACATTCATTCACATAATAGTATTTGAGAAGGTACCATCTCTAAGTCCTACTAACTCAAAATACCACTACGAAGATGGAGTCCACAAGGTCTCCCGATCAAGGTTCATTAGGATAGCTCATTCATGAAATGGGTAGAATGCTAGGTCTATCCGGTTCACTTCAAAATTAACCTTGTTTTCACATTCAAGATTTCATATTAATCTTTCATAGAAGGGTACCTACTTTAGGTCTACCGATCCCAGACTTTCATTCTTTAATTAATTCAAGACAAGCGTGCCTAAGCCTACCAAGTCAAGAGATCACATTCAAGAAGCTTTTATGTATCAAGAAGAGGGACTTAAATCTACCAACTCAAGATACAACATTCATCATATCATTTATTCAATGTAATTCAAGTACCAACTAGGGACAACTAAGTCTACCAACACAAGATACAACATCATTCTATAAAGACTTCTCTTAGTCCTTCATCATCACATATCAACATTTAGAGAAAAGTACTTTCAATCATAAAAGCATCCATATAAGACTATATAGACATCACATGAGTAACTTCACATTAGACCTTCATATACACCATATCATCCTTCACATTGTACACCCATATAAGCCATAACACTATAATACTACAATTCACATAATAATACCGACAAGGCCATGATCATAACATTATAACAACTAAACACTGCCTCCATAAGTGTACCATACCAATCAATAACAATTCAGTATCAATTCAACACATTAATAGAACTTACCAATTACAATGTCCATAAGACTAGACCACCAATTCATCTATATTAGTGATTCAACTAAACCCAATATGGATATCAATACTATAAAGCAAACTATGATCAATTCCAACAATGATCAACCTATATTTCAACAGCCCATAACAATCTAAAAATGGATTCAACATAATTAGATCATAATCAACATACCCATTTTAAAGCTACAATTAGGAATTCAAAAAATACATGGGTTCATGGAGTTTTTGATCATAAAACCATCAATTAACATTGAATACCTCATAAATCATCAATATAAACCTTTTAATGCAAGAACCCATGCTTAGAATTCGAAATAGGGTTTTAGGGTTTTTGAGATCTTTTAAAAATCTTTGAAATTGACTCCTTGAATGAGAGAAGAATCAATGATGAAATAACCATACCTTACTAAAGACCTATCCACAAAATTTAGGTTGAAAACTTGGAGAATTTGATCCTCTTCCTTGGAGCTTGAAGGTTCTTCAATGGAGGATTTGACTAGAGAGAGAATTTAGAGTGAAGGGAGAGCTTTTATATA
>NC_028637.1:47867784-47944034 GCF_001406875.1 Solanum pennellii
TATATATATATATATATATATATATATATTATACACCCCAATATAGCCAAAACACCCCTACATTTATTGGACCTTTTTTAAACAAGTCAAACTTAGTTTTTATTTTCAAAATTATCATCCGGGAACAAGTTCGCATCGCAGAGGTGTTCCCACAAGTTTCTGGAAATTAATTTTTGGACAGAAGGATCCGAAATGCGGGCCAACTTTTTGGTTATGGCTGGAGAAAGTCCGCGACGTGAGGTAGCTCCCACAATATTTTTCCACAAGCTGGCCTGGCTGTTTCTTCCCCCAATGTTTGGGTTCTCCCTTACGACCCTTAGGTTTGTCCTTGGGGAGTCATACCCAAACGTTTTGACCCTAAACATGTCCCTCTAGGGGTTAGGGTCATCCCCAATAATTTTAGACTAAAAAGAACACGTAAAAACACATACAACATACAAGGACACACTAGCACACAGAAGACTAGTTTTTGGAAATCTTGGTTGTCCTTTGACGTTTGACTTCAAAATCACTCAAACCTGAAGTTGGACACTATTTATCATTAAATTAACAAGTTATTAATTCATAAAATCCATGTGAGTCTCTAGTTCACCCTATTTCATATTGAGGGTTGTAACTATCTACCCCACTTGGAAAACATTCGCCATCGAATTACAATAAAACACTTTTAACATTTTCTAGGTGTAGAGACTCAAGACTAGCAACTCACAACCAAATAAAATCAATACAAAAGTACATATAGCTAGGAGGAATATCAACTCCACATACAAGAGACTCAAAACACAACAAGAAAGTAGGAACAACATCTACGACTCATTATGTAATAAGACTCCACATTTCTCATTCACATTGGAGGAACTTCCTCCTCCATTTATCATCATGATCATCACAATCTTTTAAGCACAAAATGTCAATTTCTCATAAAAGCACATTTATGCATCACTTTCAAAAGTCACTTTTACACATGCTCATAGTCTACTCATTCAACATTTAGGCTATTTACTATAGAGGCATAACAACATGAAGGACAAAGTCAATAAAGCTCATCTTACCCTCTAAACATAAATTCATGATAACATGCAATATTATAAGGGATCAAGGAAACTCATTTTTTTTAACAAAAGAATCCCAATTCATGCACATGCTACTAGAAAGTTCTAACTCTCAAGCTTGAATAGAATAGAAGAGAACAAATAAAATTCATCAACCCCAATATTCACCATACTCTCCCACTTGGGAAAAACCTATCTACTTTATCATGAACAACATAATAAACTCTTATCACTAAGGTATGGAAATATAACTTATCGGCACCCTCATCGGGATTTGCTTCCTTATTAGCTTGAAGATCATAGAAAAAATTCTTATTTTGTTCACCAACACTCGTACCATCATAAGGAGCTTGCTTGACCTCTCTTCCCCTAGAAGCAATAGTAGGACAATATTTCACCTTGTGATCATTCTTCCCACATCCATAGCACCCAATAGTACCGGCTAGACCCTTCCCAAAATGTTTCTTCCACAATTTGTGAAAGTAGGTTTATCAAGTTGGGAACCACCACCTCTCTCATAGTTAGCCTTAGGAGCACTAGGAACATCTTGATTTGGGGCCCTCTTTTTAAACCTATGTTAACCTTTCTCATGATTCTTCACCTCTTCACATATCTACCTCTCCTCCTAAGATTAGACTCCTCAATGGATTGAGTATACATAATGAGCCTAGATAGAGTCATGTCACCACGGAGTATTGCCGTACACCACTCTTCCTTTACAATATCGGAAACACCGGTCAAGAACCTACTCATCTCATCTTTAGGGTTAGACACTAAGGATGGAACATATTTATACAACAAGGTAAACTTCAAAGAATACTCCTTCACACTCATATTACCTTGCCTAAGGTTTATGAACTCCTAAACCCTAATCTACCTCTTCTCACGGGGAAAATACTGTCTAAGAATTCTTCCTTAAACTCTTCCCATTCTGTAGGACCCGATTCTTCTAGCCTATTGTCTTTCTATTGTGTGTACCACACTTGAGATACCTCTTTCAATTGGTATGAAGCCAACGCCGCCTTCTCCATAGAAGACACACCCATAGCATGTACTATCTTATAAACCTCATCCAAGAATACTTGGGGATCCTCTTCCACCTTAGAGTCTAGGTAGGAGGATTTATCCTCACAAAGTCCCTCTACCTTGAGGTCATGGTACTCTCAAGAAAATTAACCCTAGGCCCCACATCTCTATTCCCTTGAGTTTATATGGCTCCGGCTAGGGCAAGGAGATCCCCTATTACCTCCTCATTAGTCATGTCCAGGGGAACCACCGAAACCTCATTGTAACGACCGGGGAGCACCCCCTAGAAGTTATTGGCATTATCGACCTCTCGTAGGTCTTGGACACGCCTCTTAACATTCATTCATCGCACTGTCATAAAATTAGCGGGAAATTTAGAACTTTTCATAGCATAACATAATGCTAGAATATCCCTCATTTATAAAATCATAAGTACATAGTTTAGACACTAAGTCTCTTCTTGCCATCTTAGACTCAACATCAATATAATAGAATAGGGACACAACCCTTAGCAACATAAATGAATAATCTAAACTATTACATGAGCTTGAACAACATCTTGACATAAAGGTACTTGAATCATAAGGACACAATTGAACTTGGGAATAACAATCCAAGCTCTTCATTCTAGGAATTCTCTAGTCATCACCACCTACACTTTGTGTAAAAAGATGAAGAAGGATGATATTAGTACAAGAATGCACTAAGTATGATAATCATGCAAAAATATGATTTAAAGAGGAAATTTATGTAGAAATCATGCATATGTTTTTATTGTAAAACTTCATGAACATTGATACAATAAGCACAATATAGTTCACATACTTCATATAGGAACGTATATCACTCATGATAATATTTGGATCCATTTATCGCATTTAAGGCATATTCAATAGGGCACAATATACACATAAGAACCATCACCTAAGACAACCTCCAAGTCTCACTAGTGCAATGTGAAAATAGCATCCCATAATACTACTCACACCAAGTGATCCTAGAAAGTCACCCTAGACTTAGGCACATCTCATTCAATAACATACCACACATGCATTTAAACTTAGACATAAGACCAATACACTTCATTAATGGTCACATAAGAAATCTTTCATTTACTTTATCTTAGTCATAACTTATTTAGTTCATATTATAGGTAAACCACCCTTAAAACCCCTTCACAAGCTTTAATGTGAAATGTACACATGGAGTCCCATACCCCCACATATACCAAGCAATCCCATTTAGGAGCCATAAGTGTAATTCACATGCATTATCATAATTCATGTCTTGGAATAAGTAAAGTCAACCTTGACATACATTCATATTTACATACAAGAACCGTAATCCTTATTTCATAAAGTAACCTCATCATAACTTCCCTTAGAATCCACTTGTGCAATGTATAAGTAGGATCCACAGTCCTACCTACACTAAGTAGTCCTTCAAGGAATGCTGAATAATATTCATAATCTTGTCTTAGTTCATTTCTTATCTTTAGTGAGACTTAGCCATAACCGGCATAGACCATATGAGCTACATGGAATACGGTGTCATAAAGCCCCAAACCCCAAAAAGGTGTACTACTTGCCAAGGTAGAACCTACATAATAGCTATCTAGGTGGATCCACTAGCTATGTCCTATGGGGGCATGTGGTTAAGGGATAATGAGATTGCTTCTAGAAGCCCGACCTATTGCATTAGTGGAGAGGTTTCCATATCATGAGTATCACTTGGATGACCCAACCTATTGCATTAGCAGAGGGGTATTTTACTCATTGTACATATCCACTCAGTGTTAAGCTTAGCTCCTTCTTTAATATCTTTAAGCCTTTACTTATCAGTAGTTCATAAAAATAGGCTTTAGGGACTTGCTCCGTCATACATCATATAGCTCAAAGGTTTTTAATGATGAGAATGAACTTGCATCATTTTCACATCCCGAGACCACACCCTAGAAGATATGGCACTCTCGGAGTGCAACCTGTGCATTTGACCTCTTGAAGGTCTTATATAAGACCTTTTCATATCGTTCATCGCATATACATAGTGGAAAGTAGTGCGAAAATAAAACTTTCCACAAACATATTCATAGTCTTTAAAGTATCTTTCATATAAAACAATAGGAAAATACTAAGTCTTATTTCATCAAATGATTCATCCTCACAAAGTCTCTTAACCTAGAGGTCATAGTGCTTTGCACAACATTCATCCTTGGCACCATACTCAAATTCGCTTGAGTAGTCACTGCTCGGGCTAAAGCAAGCAAAGATTCTCTGATATCTCTACTACTCAACTCTTGGGGAACCACCAGAACATCATTACCTCCTTCTACAATAGGGACTTGATCACCTTGAGCACCTTGAGGAACTTGCTCAACTTGAGGAGGAACCTCCTTGTGCAAATCATTCTCCTCAACTCTCGTAGCTGGTGTCCTCATCGTATTCATATTGCTAGAAAAATAAGGAAAACCATAAAAAAGGAGTACTCATAACTTTTACTCTACAGCACGACATAGGAGTAGAAAAGAAGGGAAACTCTCTCGTCCTATAGCTTCTCGCCCTTATATGTGTTGCGACTCACACCTAAGGTCAAGACTCTACTAGACGTGACTTGATGAGACTTTTTGATTCCTAAGACTACTTTCATATCTTATGATCTGATACCAAGATTGTCACATGCCGAGACCACACCCTAGAAGATATGTCCCTCTCAGAGTGCAACCAGCATACTTGACCACTTGGAGGTCTTATACAAGCCCATTTCGTATTGTTCTTCGCATATACATAGTGAAAAGTAGTGCGGAATTAAAACTTTTCACAAACATATTCATAGTCTTTACAATCTCTCTCATATAAAACACATAGGAAAATATTAAGTCTCATTCATAAAATCTTAGAGACAAGAGTACTTGGAACACGACCCATACACAATATGAATATAGAAATACTTAGTCTATTATAATACTTCAATAAGAGACATAAGCGACATCTATGCCCTCGAGTTAAATAAGGACATACTTCAACTTATCTTGAATGATTCTACGATCCAAGTCTTGCTTCCCAAATGATCCTCACCTACAAACCACTATAGAGATAGATAAAAGCGTGGAATTAGTACAACCACATATACTAAGTATGGCATAATGCATAAAATCATGAAAGCGGACATTTATTGGAAATGTGCATTCTTTTCATTTAAATATTGTAATATAATCATAATAACAACATTTATCAACTTAGAAACACATAAGATGACATTTAAACAATTTTGTACATTTTAAAACCAACTTTACAGTAACCTCAATTCACTGTACAGTGAATTCCTTCACTGTTACAGTGAAATGCCTTCTCTTCACTGTAGACACTTCCTAGCATGTAGTCTTCTCATTAAAAGCTATCCTAAGACTAACTTAAGCAACACAAAGATAGACCCGCCTTACACCCTCTCTAAGAATGCCGAAATAATCCTCAAGACTACTTATAATGAGACACATACACACTTACAATACACCAAACACATGAACATTTAAGATATGACATTCTGCTTACTTAGGTTATCAAAAGACTTAGTGAAGTAACCCTAGAAGAGAACCCCCATACACCCTCTTAAAGGTTACCTAAATAATACTTAAGACTACCTATGTTTAGATCATGCCCAAAGTATCAACCAACTTCCCTAACAAGAGTCATTCTCAAGACTTCCGTAGTTAAGACATGAAGATATCATCCCTTATGCGCCTTCACACTTTAATTAAGCAATCCTTAAGTCACTATAGATTAGTTACTCATTCATTTTCATGCTTTCTAACATAAGTCATTATTTCATTAGTTCATTAAGAGATTCATCACATAAAGGACATTCAAGTAATGGTCTTAGAGAGGACCTAGGGACTCTAACTAACACCTTCAAAGCCTATTGTGCAATGTCTAGATATCGTCCCATACCACCACCTAAACTTCATAGAACTTCTCTAATGCTAGTAGGTATCCTACATGATGAGAATAGGCAATAACCGACATAGACCGTGATAGCTAGACATGGAATCCGTAGTTCTAACCTACTCCATTGAGGGTGTTCTACTTGCCAATGGTAGAACTTGGACACATCCCATGTAGGCACATGGTTAAGGAGTATGAAGGGAGTGCTTTGTACTCTTGTATCATCCTTTAACTAGAGTTACTTCCCTTACCATACTCACTCAGTGCTAGCCTTTGTTCTCATAGAGTAATTTACATTAAAGGTTCAGACAAAGGGGTTCTGCATCTATTTCATAACCCAATTACATTTACCCTACCAAAGAGGTACACTAGGGCTACCTTACAATGGCAACAAGAAGCTTATAATGACTTTTCTAAGGATTGATATGATGCCGTTCCAGCCAACTAACCTTAAGTCTGTCATTCCTTAATTGAAGGATACCACTACGGCTTTCGACTTCAACATTCATAACCTTACCACTAGGTTCAAGGTTTCACATAAAGGACCCTATTAACATCATTTACGGTCTCATGTAATTCATACATACAAGACTAAGAGGCTTTAGCATATTAAGTCAAGACATCTCTTATTCACATTCATACATTCATCAAGTAAGGGACACAAGTCAACCAAGACAAGACACAACATACATCACTTTAACACATATTACATGTCATTCTAGAGGCACATAGAAATAACCATTATCATCTTTAAGTCATCCTATACACTACCATATCATCATCAATATGACCATCATATACTCATGTAGTCAAGTAGGAATAACCATGCATCAATCCTAAGACTGTACGCATAAAAACGTAGTCATAGTCAAACATGATTACCTAAATAGAATCAATAGAATAACACATATACTTTCACATTACTTATCATATAGATAGATATTATCCAATCCACATAATCAACTACACAAATCATCATAATACTTCAAGTAGTGCCGACAAGGCCATGATTATCATAATACATAAAGTAACGCCGACAAGGCCACATCAATTGCAAGTAAAGCACATAGCATCGCCACCATAATTGGACCATATTAATTACAAAATAATTGAAGTCTAATTAATATAAAATAAAGGGAATTAAGGCAGAGTACCACCACTCCATCCTCAACACTTCAATCCAATGCTAAATCATCCAATTCAATATCATAAGGCCCATATCCATGACCATGAACAACAATTCAATATAAAAACTATGATACTCGATGAAACTAGGTCAATTCAATATAGACTCATCAATCTAAGACAATCTAGATATAAATTCAATAGAATTATTACATCAATCAATAGCCCATGAAAAACTACACTAGAATTCATAAGCATTAAGTACAAATCACTTAACCTATAAAGTAGTAGAAAACTAGGGTTAATCAATTACACGGGTTCATAGGTTCATTGAGTTAAAATTATCTAATTAACAACTATTCAATCAATGTACAATGCCTTAAGAACCTTTAATGCAAGAACCCATGGATAGATCTTGAAATTTGATAATTCATCTTCGAAAACTCTAGAAAACTTTTTTAAATTTGGGTTCCTTGATGAATAGAGTTTCAAGGATCAAAAACCATACCTCAATGATTCTAACCCTCCAATTTGATGAAGAATCACCACTCAGATCTCCAATCCGAGCCCTTCCTTGAGTTTTGGCTTCAATGGAGTTCTAAGGAATTTCTAAGGGATTTTGGGTTTTGATTTTGAAGAATGAATTCTTCTAAGTGTTAAAGACTTATATACATGTTTAAAATACCCAAAAGACCCTTAAAGAACCTCCAAACTTCTAATTTGGACGTTGGGTGAATTTACCAATTCACCCTTCACTTAACAGAACCTGCGCAGGAAGGCAGCCTCATAGACAGAAGAGCATCGACGACCCGTCCCTTGACCAACGGACCGTCCTGTTGGTCCGTGGTTTGGGAATGGGGCTGGTATTTGGATTATCCTTCCCCAATCCTAAGTTTCCACCAATTACCCCTCACCTACGGGGCTTTGACTGACCCATTGGGCGTCGATTGCCTCCGTAGGTTGGGCTGTCTTGGGAAGTCTTTGCTCAATGAAAAAGGTCCTTCTTCAAGGACCCTTGGATTGTCCTTGGGGATGTTTTCCCGGACGTTTCCAACCCAAACATTCTCTATATGAGTTTAGGACCTCTCACATGAATTTCATCCAAAAATAACACGTAAAACTCAATGAAATATACCAAGACACACAAGGTCGTTTCGAGGCAAATCTTTCGAACGTCGTGGACGTTCTTGGATGTTTAACCTCCAAACTTCATGAAACTTCACACACTGACTATATACACCATAATAAATCATTCAAGTACCTTATAAAATCATTAATCACACCTAAACACATAAAATCACATATGAGGCGCATAGGTGACTTAGTCGTCGAACGTCTTAGTCATCCCTTGACGTTTGAATTCCAATGCACCTAAATCTTAAACACTGCCACAATACCACATTATAGACCATTTTAGGAACTTATAGAATCTTTAAAACCATCTTAGAATCTAGATTCACCTAAGTCATTTTTGAGGTGTTACAATCTCCCCCACTTGGTCAACATTCGTCCTCGAATGACACTAGCCACTCTCTGAACACTCCCAAGAATAGAGATTAAACTTAGAAGATCATGAACATAACACATAACATATTATACGATACTAAAATCTAGGAAAACATAAAATTCACATAATTAAGAGAATCACAACACAACAAGAAACTAGAATAAGTTCTATCACTTATTATGACATAAAACTCACATCCTTCATTCCAAATAGCAAAAACTTATTTTATATTCAATATCATACTCATATACATATGTTCTAACCACCTTAAAACAGTTTTCAAGCAAAGAATGAATTAGTCAATTTTTGAAAAATGTCACAGTGAGCAGGCAGTTTTTACAGTGAATTAGGCAATTTTTTTTTTCAAAAATACATCTTTTTAGATATTCATGATAGAAACATGCTAATATGCAAGATCAAATCACATAAACACAACTATATAAAGACCCCAACCCTCATTAGCCTAAACACAACTCACAAAAATAGATTCGCTTCCTTTTCTCTTTTTTCTCCCTCTATTTGAAGACACCATTGAAGGCAATATAGGGGAAGGTTTTGGGGGCTGGAAAGGGACCATTTTAGGAACTTATAGAATCTTTAAAACCATCTTAGAATCTAGATTCACCTAAGTCATTTTTGAGGTGTTACAATCTCCCCCACTTGGTCAACATTCGTCCTCGAATGACACTAGCCACTCTCTGAACACTCCCAAGAATAGAGATTAAACTTAGAAGATCATGAACATAACACATAACATATTATACGATACTAAAATCTAGGAAAACATAAAATTCACATAATTAAGAGAATCACAACACAACAAGAAACTAGAATAAGTTCTATCACTTATTATGACATAAAACTCACATCCTTCATTCCAAATAGCAAAAACTTATTTTATATTCAATATCATACTCATATACATATGTTCTAACCACCTTAAAACAGTTTTCAAGCAAAGAATGAATTAGTCAATTTTTGAAAAATGTCACAGTGAGCAGGCAGTTTTTACAGTGAATTAGGCAATTTTTTTTTTCAAAAATACATCTTTTTAGATATTCATGATAGAAACATGCTAATATGCAAGATCAAATCACATAAACACAACTATATAAAGACCCCAACCCTCATTAGCCTAAACACAACTCACAAAAATAGATTCGCTTCCTTTTCTCTTTTTTCTCCCTCTATTTGAAGACACCATTGAAGGCAATATAGGGGAAGGTTTTGGGGGCTGGAAAGGGACGATTTCACCATCAAATCTGCATCAAACGTTGAGGTATGAGATCTATTCACCTTTGAGACCTCTTTCCTCAAAGGGTTCCTTAAAAATATTTTCCAAAAAAGTTTTGAAGTGGGTTTCATCTAATCTCAAAATTGAAGTTATGAATTGAGTTGTTGATGATTTTTTTAGGTTATATTGAGTATATTAACATGTATTTTAACTTGATTTGGATAATTGTTGACGTTTTGGTCTAAATTGAAGAACATGATCCTCTACCCCTAACCTAGGTTGTGATCTTGACCTATATTGTATTATGATCATTCAATTGACTTGGTTATTGATTAAATTACTATACTATGGTGTTATTATGAATAAAATAGGATGAATTATAGGCCTACCATGATAGTTCTTGAGATGTGATTTAGGTTGTGGAGTGTATTGTGAAGTCTTGTCTTAAGCTATGATCTAGTGTTGAATTGTGTTATAGAGGTGCAATTGGCATTGTTATCTTATTGGTTATCATTGTGTGATTATGTTACTCCCCTAGTTGTGATGAGTTATGGGTTGATGGTAAGCCCTTTGTGATGATTTATGAAGAAGATTTGGTAAATCTTATGGTCTCTATCTTTACTTTCAATTGTGATTAATTGTGGTTAACTCATGATGTTATATTGGAGTAAGCCTTGTATTAGGATTGATAGGATGGTATTATGTTGAATTGAAATGTCTTGACTATGTTTTGAGGTTGATTAAGGTGTATGTGTTATAAGGATGGTGATGACTATCAATGTGCATTATTATGATATGAAATGCTAATGTATTGACCTCAATTATATCAATTGTGATGAAAGGACTTATACTCATACAATTCTTATTGAGCTATTGATGATGATGATTATACAAGGGGTAGACCCTATGACCTAAATAAGCTATGATTGATATTAAAGGCTTAAGGTTCTAACTTAGCTACGAGTGAACTAGATTGAGGAGTGTCCTTTCCCACTTAGGGAAGGTACGATCACTAAATTACTCTTGAGATTGGAGACTATAATGCATGGAGCATAAATAGGGTCCCAACTATATCTCCTAGTTCTTGAACTATGTTGCCCCCATAGGAATACTAGCTAGTGGATCCACGTAGTTACTGTGTTTTATGTTTTGGTACTACCTTAGCAACTAGTCTGCCTTCTTTCAGTGTAGGGTTTTATGAAACTTGATTCCACACTAGCTCATATGGTCTATGTCGGTTAGGGAAAGATGTTCCCAAAAGGTAAAATGAATTATAGAATTTGAACTCTAACTAGGATAACCTAAGGGGTCTAGCTTAGTCTAGGTAGGGGTATGTGACTCTACCTAAGCATTGCACTAGTTAGCCTTGAGGGGAGTCTTAGGAGGATGTTCTTATATATTTTTATGTTATGATGATATATGATATGTACATGATGAACTTGCACATTGTTGATACTATATGTCAATTAGTTCACTTATGAGTATGAGTTGGGTTATGTTGTTAAAATAAGATGGAATATATATCTAAATGTTATACTATGTGAAGTTGGACATTGTTTATGGTTTCTTGTTGAGGCTACTTGATTGAGTAAGGTTATGAGGCTTTGCTTGGTCATTGCACTTGTTGACTTGATAAGGATTCATGAGTAGCTGTCTTGCTTATTATGATATGATTAACTCTTAGTCATGCTTGTGATGTTATTCCTTATGATAGGGTTGTAGTAGATCATGGGTTCAAGTATGTTGGGATGCATATTACTTGTTTGAGTTAGTAAGCATGTTTGGTTGATTAGTAGGACTTGCTTGGTTATGCATGATACGTTTAAAAGGGTAAAATGACATGTTTTGACTAAATGTCCCTCTTTTGCATGTTTTGATCTTATATGTGCATATGATCTCATACTTAGTACATGTGGAGTACTAACCCCATTTTCTTTATTTTTCCCAAACATTTTAGGTTTGGGTCGTTGAAGTTGTTTGAAGGCGACTTGAAGAAGGCTTGGATCCTTGATCATCCAAGTAGGGGTAGGTCCTTATTGTCCGAGGGCGATGCCAATATCGAGCTTATGTTGTTGTTTTAGCCTTAAGACTCTTGTGTTCTATCTCTTTTCATTTGAGTATGTTTTGTATAAGACTATATGTTGCTTCTTTAAATTGATATAGGGCTATGCCCAAATTGCTATGATCTTTAAATGGTATGAGATTGACACAATCCTTAGTGACTATGTTCTATCTTACTTATATACGTGTGTGCAATAAAAGTAGAAGGATATGTAACCTTCCTATAGGAAGGGTTTATGTATACTCGATATATATATATTATGTGTATGTAGAGGTCTATGTAAACCTCCAAGTAGAAGTAATAAAAGTTTTTAAATTTTCCACTAAATTCGACTTTTGTATGTGATGATGTAAGCTAACAGGCTAGTCCTAGTGCTATGGGAGGACACCGACGCCGGTTACATCTAGGGGGTAAACCCGGATGTGACACCATACTCCTACCTAGGCTAAGTCAAACCTTTTAAGTCACCCTATTAGCGTTTACTTCATTACTTACTTTCAATTTTGGGAACACTTGCCTTAATCGACATAGACCACAAGATATAACTCTGAAATCCAGTGATGTAAAAATTTAATCCGATGGAAGGTGGTCTACCGGCCAAAGTAGTACCAAATATGAGCGTAGCATATAGGTGGATCCACTAGCTAGTATTCCTATTGTGGCAACATAGTTTATGGATCTTGGGGGATGTCATGGAAACATCTTTATATGCCCTTTTTGGACTATGAGGCTATCCACCCCGTGAAACCATGGTGAACCCTACCTTTCCTCCTTGGGAAGGCGCCACCCCTCACCTACAAGTTCACTCGGTGCTAAACTAGAGTCCCTTTTATAATGTCTTTAAGCTTTTATTAATCAAGCTTAATTTAGGTCATAGGGTCTATCCCTTATATAAGCATCATCATCATAGTTCAATAAGAATTTTATGAGTATTGTCCTTTCATTACAATTCATACATGTGAAGTTAGCACATTTACATATCACATCATAATAAGTCACATTGGTAAGTTATCACTATCCTTATAACATTTACATCTTAGACAGCAACTCATAAACCATATTTCAGGACATTCAAATTCAACATCATACCAACCCTATAAATCTCATCACAAGGTATACTTCAATATAACTTCATCACTAAGCACAAGTAATCATGAGTGAAGTAAAAGGTTGAGATCACAAGACTTACCAAATCTCCTTCACAATACATCATCAAGGTTTTACAATAGTAATTAACACAATAATGAAGTAAATTGCATCATCCCTATCCCAATTAACTTCAATTCATAACCTAGGGTTAAGGGTAATAGGGTTCATCATGAATTCTTCAGGAAATATATCCAATCCTAACAATACATTACCCTAGGCAGTCTATGAATGAATTAGAATAGATAAAACAAGTCTAACAATCAATACAATCTTCAATCCCATCAATTTACAAGCAAGATCCAAGATTCAGGGGAAATTGGGGAACGAGACATGATCTATATAAAATTGAATCAATTAACATCAATTAACCAACAATCTACACTTAATTAGTCATAGACAATCACAATTTATCATAAATTTGTAGTTTAGAAGAAAACCCATTAGAATAGGAAAACCCTTGGAATTGGGTGATTTAGAAATCAACTTTCAAAGGACCTCTTGGGGAAAGGAATCCCAAGAGTGAACAACCCATATCTTAATGAAGATTAATCCATGAAATTAAATGGAAATCCTAGAGAAATTGTCTTCTTCTTCAAGCTTTCTTGCTTCTTTAATGGAGGATTTAGGTTGAGAGAAAGTAGAGAGATGAGACTCTTATGTTTTGTTTTGGGAATTTCATTTAGGTGAGTGAAAAATGACTTAAAAATGACACTTAGTCAATATATAGTCACCCCCTAAATTACCCAAAAGACCCCTCACTAAAATAGATATTTTTGTGAAGTCAAAATGCTTAAAATACGATTTCAACGAATCTAGGAAGTGGGTTCGCATCGCCGGGCTAATTTCAGATTTTATTTTTGAAATCCGGGTTGAGGGAGTGGAAATCAAAAAGTTCACACGTAGCGAGAGAACTTTTTCCACTCGACGTTTCAGCTGCGGGCCGCGTAGTGACCCTCAAATTCTGGCTGTCGCAAGCTGCTTTGGCAGCTTGCTAGCCAAGGTTTGGGTCGTCCCCCCGGACCCTTCGGGGGGTCCTCGGGGAGTATTACTTAAAATTTGGAACCTTTATACTAAATTTTACCTATGTAAAGTATTTTTACAAGTTTTAGACTTCATTTGACCCTCCCAAACCTTCGCCAAACATAGGGACGTCTACTAGTTTCAATTTAGCTAGTTTTCGGACTTCATGGACGTTTCTTGACGCCTTGACTATGAAACTTCATAAATGGTTTATAAACATTATTTTAGGATCAGAAACCGTTTTTTAAGGTTTAGTTCATCATGTGAGGATCTAGCTTAGGTCATGGACTTTCGGAGTATTACACTATATCCTTAGTTGTTGTCCCGTTTGATCCTAATGCTTTCTATTGGCTACCACATTACAAGCCTTATTATTTTTTATTTTTTTAAAAAAGTCTCTTTTTGAACCATTCCCTCCTTGAAGTTGAGGTTGTGAAATTTGATGCTAAAAGACTAAGTTGGTTTGGGGGTGTTATGGAAAATTCATTAAAGGGATGCTTACCATATGAGAGCTTATATATTAAAAAAAGATAAAAAAATAGATAAATTTAAGGATGGATGGGATGTCTTAAAGAAAGAAAAACTTTGTAAAAGAAAGAAGGAAAATGAATAAATGAGACTTGTATTCTCCAAAAGTTGAAAATAGTTGCATGTGGGGCATCTAGAGTTGAAATAAGAAAAGAAAATTAAAAAGTAGTGTTGAAT
The DNA here is from genome assembly GCF_001406875.1 of Solanum pennellii. NCBI lineage: Eukaryota > Viridiplantae > Streptophyta > Magnoliopsida > Solanales > Solanaceae > Solanum > Solanum pennellii. The sequence continues at coordinate 47,882,603 of NC_028637.1, forward strand.
GTGCATGGGTTTGAAAAGTGTCGAAAAATTGTTGCATGTGGGGGCATCTAGGGTGGAAAAAAGAAAAGAAAAATGGAAGTAGTTTGGAATGTTCATGTGTTTGAAAAGTGAAGAAATTTTGAAAATGATAAGTTGTGTAGTCTTCAAGGAGGGTGTAGTAACTTATACCTAAATGATTTCCTAACCTTCCCTAAGCCCAAATTACAAGTTTAACAAATTCCTTTGAGATTTTTAACCAAATGGAGTTGATTCAATGTTGATTGAAAATATGGCCAAGCATATGGTGAGACATTTGTGTGCATGAGATGATTTTTTGTGAGTAGTGTGAGTGCTTCATCTTTGTCCCTCGCTTTGTTATATGTGTGTTGTTTTGGGATATTTCTTTCTTGTGAGGGTATGTAAGTTGAAAGAGTGGTGATTTTGAAAATTCCTATTTGAGTCAAGTGAGCATGTGAAAGAGTTAATGAGTTGAGTCATTTCTTGAGTTTGAGTTTGTTGTCACTTTAAAATGATTCTTGGTTTTTGATAATATTTCATGAGAATGAGAGGGTTTCTTTTGTGAAAAATTTGCATGTGGACTATTAGTTACTACCAACCAAATCCATGACCTTTGTGCTTAATTGAGAAGGGGAAATTTATTTGTGTTGTGTTTTGAAATAATATCCTACTGTGTTTTTGACTTTCCTTACTCGAGGAATGAAAGGGTTTTAGTTAGGGCATTTATGAGTGGTGGCTTTCCACTGTTGGACGCATTCTGTTTGTAATGACCGGGGAGCACTCCAAAAGTTACACGGTGTACTCTAACCAAACCACGAGCCCTCACAATAGGGAGCACAACCTGATCCTATGAACCAAACCACGAGCCCTCAGCAATGGGACGTCATCCAAACGATGGTCCGTCGTTGGTGGGCGTGGTTTGGCACCTGCAAATATGCCTGCTACATAGTTTGGCTTGGGGTGTTTTGGGAAATTCACCCCAAGTCTTATAAACTAAGAGGACATTTGTTTAGGTGTATTTGGGTATTTTAAGAGTATTTAAGTGATTAAACTCTAATTTAGACCCTAGCCCCTAAATCAAAACCCTTTCCCCCAAAATTTTCTCCAAAAACCTTCAATGAGAGATCAATGTCAAGATGGAACTTAGATGATGGATTTCAATGGAGTTCCTCTTCAAGTTTCTTTGGATTGATTCTTATAAGGTATGTGATTTCTTCATCTAAGGTTTTCTATCACCTTAGAGTCAATTTCAAAGATCTTCAAGTTTATGAAAAAGTCCAATTTCTACTCGAAGTCATGGGTTCTTGCATGAAATGTTTTCAAATGTTAAGAATGATTTTATTGATTTATAATTGGTGTTTTCCTATAAAAATCTCCATAAACCCTTGACCTTCTCAAATCTCTAAATTTGACTATAATGTGGGTGAATTTATTTGGGCTTGATAGTAAGGAATTCATGTTTAAATTCCTTTGGGCTATTGATTTATGTATATCTCATGGTTGAGTTGTGTATAAGCTGCCTTAAATTAATTATATTCATAATGTATATTTTTGGATGGTTGGTTTGGAATTGTGTTGATGGCTATTGGTAAGAGCCTTTGTGAATTGAATTGATTGAAATGACTAAGGATTGTACATAATGATGATGGATAGGTGGTAAGTTTACTTGATCTCTCTATATTGTGTCGAATTCATATAAAATTTCAATAGATTGGTATGGTCCACTTATGGTGGTGCTGTTTATGTGTTGATTATGTGATGATAATGGACTTATCGACATTATTATGTAAATTGTAGTAGTATAGGGCTTATATGAATGTATAATGTGAAGATGTTTATGTGATGTAATGTGATCATGCACAAGGTGTTATGGATCGTATGAACATGTAAGGCGATGTTATGTTATGCTACATGTGTAAAATTGTATAATGTGAAGATATGAAGTGTCGTACTCTACTGATGCTTATTTTGGTCTTGTATGAGTGAAAATGTTATGATTCTTAGCAAGTGATGACATATGATGATGTTGTATATGTTCGTCACTGGTGGGCATGGTTTGGTACCTGCAAATATGCTTGCTGCACGGTTTGGCTTGGGGTGTTTTGGGAAATTCACCCCAAGTCTTATAAACTAAGAGGACATTTTTTAGGTGTATTTGGGTATTTTAAGAGTATTTAAATTATTAAACTATAATTTAGACCCTAGAATCTAAATCAAAACCCTTTCCCCCAATATTTTCTCCAAAAACCTCCATGAGAGCTCAAGGTCAAGATGGAACTTGGATGATGGATTTCAATTGAGTTCTTCTTCAAGTTTCTTTGGATTGATTCTAATAAGGTAGTGAGTTCTTCATCTAAGGTTTTCTACCACCTTAGAGTCAATTTCAAAGATCTTCAAGTTTATGAAAAAGTCCAACTTCTACTCAAAGTCATGGGTTCTTGCATGAAATATTTTGAAATGTTAAGAATGATTTTATTGATTTATAATTGATATGTTCCAATAAAAATCTCCATAAACCCTTGACCTTCTCAAATCTCTAAATTTGACTATAATGTGGGTGAATTGATTTGGGCTTGATAGTAGGGAATTCATGTGTAGATTGCTTTGAACTATTGATTTATGTATAAACATGTAAGGTGATTTTATGTTATGCTACATGTGTAACCTTGTATAATGTGAAGATATGAAGTGTGGTACTCTACTGATGTTATTTGGTCTTGTATGAGTGAAGATGTTATGATTCTTAGTAAGTGATGACATATGATGATGTTGTATATGTATGTGTGAGGTTTAAGCATGTTTTCCTTTAAATGAATATATGTGGCTAAGATAGTCTATGATGAGCTTGTATATGTGTCAATGTGGTATGTTGTGTGGTAGACCTAGTGTCCCTACTTTGTACTTGGATGATAATGAACATGTGATATGAATGATTGTTGTTTCTTGATTTGGTAGACCTAAGTCCCTCTTCCTGATGCATGAAAGATATGTTATTATGTGATTCCTTGACTTGGTAAGATAAAGCACCCTTGTCTTGTATGTATGACCTTGAAATAAGTAAAGAAGGTTATGATATCCTTAAAGTTGAAAGTCATAACATTTTCCTTCTTGTGTGAATGATGGACTTAGGGATAGGTTGGCTGGAACGACATGAAACCATATCTAAGAAAGTCATAGAGATATCCTTATAACCATTGAGTGGCAAATCTAGTGGACCCATCCTTGGTAGAAGTATTATGATTTGGTAAGGTTGAGAAATATTACCTTTTCATATGCCTGTTTTGATTGAACTTACTCCATGAGAAAAAAGGCTAGCACCGAGTGAATATGCTTGGGGAGTAACTCTACTCAAGTTGAGACTAAAGTATAAAGAAACCCTTGATATTACATAACCATGTGCCTACATTGGATGTGTCCTAGTTCTACCCCTGGCAAGTAGAACACCCTTCGTCGGAGTAGGTAGACTCTGGATTCCATGCCTAGATAGTATGGTCTATGTCGATTAATGCCTATTCTCATCACGTGGGATACATTCTAGTGATGGAGAATTTCTACAATGTTTAGGTAGTAGAATGGGATGCTATCTAGACATGGCACGAGTAGGCTTTGAAGATTCTAGGATGCAGGTTTCCTAGGTCTTTTCCAATACCATAATATGAAGTCCTCTAGATGTATGGTTTTCTCTCAAGATGGTTTTAATTAAAATATGTTTTATTAAGGAAGTATGTTTTGTAGAAAGGGTACTTATGTAGGGTAGATTTGAGTATTGCTTAGGTAGGCTTGAATAGGGTGTATGGGCGGTCTTTTAATATTTTACTTAGGTGAGTCTTAGAGTAGCCTTATGTAGGGATTCTAAATGATGTATAATCTTGTTATATTGAATATGAACTATGTGATATTCAATGTATTAGAATAACTTACTTTAGGTAGTCTTAAGGACCATCTCGGTGTGTGTGAAGGGGTTGTATGGACGACTGCTTCATATCTTACTTAGGCGGGTCTTACGATAATCATTAGTAGAGAGGTCCATGTCAATATGCTTATGTGATGAATGCTACTTAGATATGTCTTATATGTAATTGATTACTTGTTATATGTCTCTTAAACTCATTTATGAATGTTCTATCAAAATGTCATGAAAGCATGTTTATATACTAAATGTCCCCTTTTCATGGATTTTGCATGGCTTCCATACTTAGTGCATTGAATGTGCTAACCCCTTCTTTTCCCTTTTTGAGTAAAGTGTAGGAAATTGGAATTCTTGATATACCATTGATGTTGGATAGGTTTCTAAGGGTTAAAAATGAAATATTGGTGAGTCCTCATTGATTCGACGACAAGACCCACATGTTCCTTTATGTCTTTAGTCTTTATTTTAAGTGTTTAATTGGTTTAGTCCCAATGTTGTACATTCAAATTAGATTGTTTAAGGAGCTATCTTAAAGGTTGATGTTTATAAAGAAGTCTTCCGCTTGCGTATTTAATGAAAGTATTCTTCGTGTGTGAAGAAAGTTCTAAATTCTTACTTATTTTGGAATATATTGTGCAATGATTGATACGATAGGCTTGTGTGGGACTTCTCGGGGTCTCATACGCCGTGTGGAAACTTGAGGATGCCATTTCTTCTAGGGTATACCCTCGGGTCATTACAATTCCTCCCCAAGTGGAAGCTCGAGTTACTCTCCAAGGAGAATAAGTTCCTCCTCAAGTTCGTAATGACCCTCCAATGGGGAATGTCACTCTAGAGAAGTTTAGAACTTTTATGAACTCGTTGGCTTTAGCCTTGACAGCCCAAGCCGATAGTGAGGTGGTGGCTCTGGGAAACCCTATAGGGGGTATGGGTGCTTATAAGGTTAGGGAGTTCTTGAGAAGGAACCCTCCAAAATTTAGTGGCTCCAAGGCAGAGGAGGATCCAAATGGGTTCATATATGAGGTCTATAAGACTCTTGCTATTATAGGATTAACTTCTAGAGAGAAAGCGGAAATTTTTGCTTGCCAATGGAAAGATATAGCCCAAGTGTGGTATGAACAACGGAAAGACTCTAGGCCGGTAGAGGCGGGTCTTATAGAGTGGGAGACCTTTAAGTCGGCTTTCCTTGATAGGTTCTTTCCTAGATAATTGAGAAAGGCTAAGTTGGAGGAATTTATAAACGTTAAACAAGGAATTTTGAGTGTTAATGAGTATTCCTTGAAATTAACTATATCTTCTAAGTATGCTCCAAGCTTGGTAGCAAACCCTAGAGACTTAATGGATAGGTTCATGACGGGAGTGTCCGAACTAGTAGAAGAAAAATGTCGTACGACAATGCTTGTTGATGTTATGGATATGTCATGCATTATGGTTTTTGCCCAATAAATTGAAGATCCTAAACTAAGGAAAAAGATGGCTAGATAAAAGAAGGGGTCTAGGTTTGAAGGTGATAAGTCTTTCCATGCTAAGTTCGAGGGGCAAGATAGGCCTACAAATAAACCAAGATATTCCAGCCAAGATTTTTTCCAACACCTCTAAGCTTGATAAAGAGAAAGGTAGTGGGTCTACATTTTCCAAGTCTACTTGCTCCAAGTGCAGAAAAAGTCATTTTTAAATGCGTAGCCGTCACGAGTGGTTGATTTGGGTGTGGGAAGGCTAGGCACAATGTTAGAGATTTCCTGGATCATAAGTCTAAAGAAAGGGAGGATAAGCAAGATGATCCTAGTAATGTGGAAGATGGTCCTCCAAAGAAGAATAGTAGGTTCTATGATCTCAAATCTAGGGAAGATCAAAAGTGATCTCCTCATGTCCCTTTCCGGTATGTGCTTCTCTAATGATTTCTGATTATTACCAAAATTTGCTTGTGTTTATGACTTTCTTTGTTGGACTTAATTTTTTCCTAATTATTATGAATTTGATGTTAGAATTACATGTGTTTGGCTTACTCCCAACTGGGGATAATGAAGTAATTCTCCATAAGGTTCATACATGGTTATGTGTAGCTATGGTTTTTCTTGGAATTGAAGTTTCTTGATTGGGTGTGTGCACTTAGAAATAATGCATGCACGATGGGTTTTTAGGTTATAGTTGGTTCTCTAAGAAGTATTTATAAAGGTGTCATTCGAGGACGAATATTTTCCAAGTGGGGGATATTGTTATGACCCAAAAACGAAATAAGGTTAAATAGAGAATCTCATGTGTTTTTAAGAGTCAATAAATCATGTATAAGATGTGTCCCAGCTTGTATAAGTTGGTTTGAAGAGGTTTGAGGGCAAATATCAAAGGACGACCAAGACGTTCAAGAGTTAGCCTTTGTGTGTGCTAGTGTGTTCTAGTGTGCCTTTGCATGTTTTACGTGTCTTTTGGTGTCAAAATTGATTGAAGAGATCTCTAACACATAGATGAACATGTTTAGGGTTGAAAACGTACAGGTATGACAACCCAAGTACCAACCTAAGGGTCCTTGAGGAGGACTTAAACCTTGGCAACCAAGCTCCCAAAACAATCCCAAATGACGGCCCCCATCGACGCCCCTTGATTAAACGACGCCCCATTATTTGGGGGCGTGGATACACACTTATCTATGGGAGATTAGCCCCAAAAAATTAGTCTCAGATCAAAACCATGGACTAGCAGGACGGTCCATCGATCATGGAACGGTTTGTCGATGGCCAACATCATTTGGCACCTGCAATTCTGCAGGTTTCTCGACCTAAGCAATGGTTTTTTGGGAAATTCACTCAGGGTCCTAGTTAAGTCATGGACGGTTATTTTAGGTTTTTTTAAGGTATTTTAAGTATATTTAAGCAATAAAATAGACATTTAGACTCTAGACTCCAAAACAAAACCTTTCCCTCTCAAAACTCTCTCAAGATCACTATTGAAGAAGAAAAGAAAAAAGAGGCATCATCTAGGAAGAATTTCACCAATGTTTCATGATTAGATTGAGGATTTGATTGAAGTTATGTAAGTCCTGTTAATTCATGAATTCTTCCACCCATGGAGTCCCCCTACTTCCCCTCAATTGTGAATCTAAAATACCCCAATCTAGTTAGTGTTGTGATTGCATTGTGGGTAAGGCTTGTTTGTGATCCCAATCAAACGGGTAGCATTCAATTATGTTTGTATGATGACTATATGATGTTTTCATGTGGTTTTCTTTGTGAATTTTAGTATTTGATGATGAAGGTGATCATGGTGATAGAGGCCATTAAAGGCAAGATTTAGGGTTCTAGATTGATCTTCTTAATTCAATTGTCTTGAATACTAATTGATCATAGTAGGATAATATAGATATGAATTTAACTAGACCTTATTGGTTAGGATTGATCTTGACTTGTTATGTTTGAATTGAACCTTAAAGATTAATTATGGCTAGATTCATCTAGTAATGAAGAATGTAAGAGGATGCCTACTACTTGATAATCCTATAATCTACATATGAATGAAGATAGAATGAAGTAAAGAATTATGAATCTTAGGTTGTTGTGTTGGCTGTAGATTTAAGAATTGAATGAATGAAAGTGACAGAATCACTTGAGCATGGAGAGGTTGTAATTGACTCCCTCCATGAGAGACAAGTTTTGAGAAAGGCTTAACAAGTAAACATTGGAGTATATGATTTGAATCCAAGTTGATATGTTAATGAGAAGGAGTGTAACACAAGTGTCCGGACTCAAAGTATAAACGAGATCCACACCTAATTATTGTCAATGAGGAGTGTCACACAAGCCTAGGTGGATCCACTAGCTAGTATTCCTATGGGTGCAACATAGTTCAAGAACTAGGAGATATGTTTGAGACCCTCTTTATGCCATTGGCATTGTAATCACTATCTCATGAGTTCAATAGTGAACCTACCTTTCCTACTTGGGAAGGGACACTCCTCACTACTAGTTCACTCTGTGCTATGCTAGAGTCCCTTTTGAAATGTCTTTCTTTAATAATCATAACTTAGTTTAGGTCATGGGAGACTAACTCCTTGTATAGTCATAGTCATTAACTCAATAGGAATTGCATAAGAACATCCTTTCAAAACAACCCTCATATGTGCGATTAGCACATTATCATCATTATGTCATTATAAGGCACATAGGCAATTCATAACCAAACTTTTATCATTACATCTTAAGAATAATCTCACAATTACATAATCATGACATTTCAATTACATCATCATACCAACACCTACTTAACCCAATCAGAAGATATACTTCAGTTGAATTTCATCACCAAGTACAAGCGCATTATAATTTGAGTAATGGTTTGAGGTCACAAATACTTACCAAATCTCATTCAAAAGCAATCATCCATGGTCTTACCATCAACCAACGAATTTCATCTAATAATAGGTGCAATAGCATCATACAATAGTAATTAACAAAAAAACTAAGTCAATTGTATCATCACTATCCAAATTAACATCAATTCATAACTTAGGGTTAGGGGAGAAGGGTTCGTCATGAATTCTTCAAGAAATAGATCCAATCCCAACACATGACCCTAGGCAGTCCATGAATAAATTAGAATAGTTAGGACAAGTCTACCATGTCACGGCTTGCATGTACACCCTAGAAGGTAGTGCATTCTTAGACCGTGGCACGGCGTACTTGACCTATCGGAGATCTTGTACAAGCCCTTAGACACCATTTACTGCATACATGTATGAAAATTAGTGCCGAATCAAAAATTTTCACACCAATAAAATCTTAAAACATCTTTCATATAAAACTATAGAAAACACTAAGTCTCAACATAAGCCATTTTTAGACTCAGGAATACTTGGGACACAACCCACACAATCGAAATACATAAATACTTAGTCTATTACAATACTTTGAATAAAAGAAGTTTAAGATAGCAATGTCCTTGAATCAAGTGAGGACATACCCGAACTTAGCTTGAAATAGCCCTAGCCTCCAAGCTTTGCTTCAAGATGCTTCTCACCTTCCACCTACAACTTTGGATATAGACAAAATGTATGGAATTAGTACAAATGCATGTATTAAGTATGACATAATGCATAAAATCATAAGAAATGGAAATTTATGAGAAACATGATCTTTTTGATTTAAACTTCATAGTAAAAGTATAAGAATCACATTTAAACACCAAGCATCACATTAAGAACACATTCCAAGTCATATCTAAATTATATCAGTTCACAGTAACATTATAGTAACCTTACAGTGACTTCGGTGTAACTTCACCCATATCATACATATCACAAGATAGCATCAAGAACACATCAAAATACATAGACATGAGATCCTCCTACCAAAGGGTGATTCTAAGGCTCACTTGAGTGAGTTATGAAGGACCTCCCATATAATCCCTTCACACATACCTAAGAGATCCTTTAGACTACCTAAGATAAGGTCACTCTCATTTTATGAATCAACTTTCCCATCTAGAGTTCTCCTTAAGATTTCTCTACGTAAGAAATGGAGAGACCATTCTCATGCCCCCTCCACACTTTAACTAGGCAATCCTTAAAGCTACTATAGATTAGTACTTATTCATTAGCATGCTTTTAACTTAAGTCAATATCTTCATTAGTCTATTTAAGAGACATTCAACACATAAGGACATTCAAGTAATGGTCTTGGAGAATACCTAGGGACTCACGCACTAACATCTTCAAAACTTAATCGTGCAATTTCTAGATAGCGTCCCGTACCACCATATAAACTTCATTGAAATTCTCCAAAATTAGTAGGTATCTATATGATGAGAATAGGCAATAACCTACATAGACCATACTAGCTATGCATGGAAACCGGAGTTATGAACCTACTCTAATGGAGGGTTGTTCTACTTGATAATGGTAGAACGAGGACACGTCCCACGTAGGCACATGGTTAAGGAATATCAAGGGTTTCTTTGTTCTATAATGCCATCTTAGTTAGAACAACTTCCCAAGCATACTCACTCAGGGCTAGCATTTGTTCTCATAGAGCATTTCAATAAAGGAGCATATGAAGAGGTTCAATAATAAGTTCACAACCCAATCACATTACACCTTACCAAAGAGGGTCCACTAAGGCTACCTATAATGGTCAAGAGGATAACTGAATGACTTTCCTAATGATGATTTCATACCGTTCCAGCCAACCAACCTTAAGTCAACTATTCACACAAGAAGGATACCATTACGACTTTCAACTCAAGGATATAATAACCTTCCATCTAGGGTGAAGGTTCCTCATAAATGACCTTCTTAGCTATGTTCAAGGTCACATGTAAATCACACATACAAGACTAAGGAGATTTAGCATACTAAGTCAAGAATCCATATTAACATTGTACATGTATCAAGTAAGGAACACAAGACTACTATAACAAGACATGCTCATACTTCACCATATCACATATATCATATCATAATGAACATAGGAATAACCGATATCATCTATAAGTCACCCTATTCACTACTATAGTATCATTTATCTAAGTTATTACAATTCTCATATAATTCATTACGAAGACTCATACTTCAACATCAAGTAATACACATAATGACTTCACCATAGCCTACAAGAGACACACACCATCAACTAGGAGAATTCATGCTTTGACATCACATATACACATAAGTCATCAAGACCTTCACAATGATCACATAGCCAAGTTATAACATGATAAAGACATAATATAGAAAGTAATGCCAACGAGGCCACATAATTCACAAGTATAGCACATAAGCAACGCCACCATAAGTGGACCATACCAAACATCATTATCATCTAAGACCTATACTACACAATATAGAGACAGTTAGATCAACATACCATCAATCAAACCTCACAAATCTAATCCATAGCCAATTCAACCAACTCAATATACAAAGGCTCTTACGAATAGGTATAGTCACCAATTCAATTCAATAATCACAATAGAAAATAAATCAAAAATGATATAACATGAATTTAGCAATTTAAGGCAACCTACTTACAGTTCTAGCATGATTCTTTCATAATTCAATAGCCCTAATCAAACTTCATAAGAATTCAATAGCATAGAGACAAAACCAAAGCACCCATAAAATAGTCAAAACTAGGGTTTCATGAATTGCATGGTTTCATAGAGTTTTTAGGTTAAAACCATAAAATTAACATCAATTTAATCAATATAAAATTTTTCAAAACGTTTTATGGAAGAACTCATGTCTAGATTACAATTTAAAAGTTCATCTTTTGAAAAAACTTTAGGAAATCACTTTGAAGCTTGACTCCTTAAAGAAAAGAAATTTAAGTATGAAGGTCATACCTGATTCTAAGCCATGAAAATTGAGAAGAATTAATGTAGAAATCATCCTCCAAGCTCCAATCTCCCTTCAAGCTTCAATGGTGGTTTAGAGAGTTCTTTAGGGGTTTTAGATTTTGATTTTGGAATAGTGAATTCATCTAAGTGTTTTAGACTAATAAAAGTATATATATCCCTAAAATAACTTTAGAAAACCGTCCAAAATTTTTTAGGAAGTCTAGGTGAAAACCCCAAAATACCCTTCCCTTGGCCGTGACACCTGCAGAAATTGTAAGTGCCATCGACGGACCAACACCTACGAGGCGTCGTCCCATCGACAACCTGTGCTGGAAACTGTCGTTTGGGACAGATCCTGAAAAATGGGATCATAAGATCCCTAGTACAAGTCTTAGCCTACGCCCTCCATCTATGAGGCGTCGACCAGCCTACTAAGCGTTGATTGCCTCCGTTGGTGGGGCTGGTTTTGACAGTTTTGGCTCTTGAGTTGGGTCCTCGTCAAGGGCCCCTTGGTTGGTCGTTGGTGTGTTTTTCACGGTCTTTTCCTAGACAAATATGTTATTATACATGTTAAGGATATCTCACATCAGTTTCATCCAAAACAAACACGTAAAACTTGACGAAACACACTAAGACCCAAAAGGCAAACCTTTCGAACATCATGGACGTTCTTGGACGTTTGACCTCTAAACTTCATGAAACGTTAAACACTGACTCATAGCATCATTTTTACCCAGTGTAGGACTTCAAAACATCAGTACACAATCGTTAGGATCTAGTTTCACTTAAGTCGTTTTAGAGGTGTTACATTTTCCCCCACTTGGAAACATTCGCCCTCGAATGACACTTGCATCGTTTTTAATCACTATCAATAGATGATAAACACAAAACTAGAACAACATAACATAACCACACCATAAAAAATAAAAAATTTATGAGGAACACCAATTTCACATACTTAAGAGACTCAAAACACAATAAGAAGCTAGAAACTAATCTACGACTCATCATGTCATAAGACTAGCATTCTTCATTTCAAGTAGGAAAAATATCATTCTCAACACATTATCATGCTCATATATACCAATTCTAAACACAATACAACCATTTTATATACAAGAACAATTATTCATTTTTACAAAATCTTCACAGTGACTACAAAATCCTTACAGTGAACATGTTCAAATTTCTCAAAAATGCAATATTTAGGCAATTGATGATGAAAGCATGACAATATGATAGATAAAACCATACAAACTCAATTTACAACATAATCATAACCTTATAAAAAGCACAATGCAAGGAATCAATGAAATTCAATTTCAACAAGACTCCTAAACATAATGCAACATGCAACATGCTACTATGAATTTGTAACTCTCAAGCTTGAATAGAATAGAAGGGAAGAGACAACAAATCACAACTCTACTACTCACCATACTCCCTCACTTAGAAGGAACTCATAACAACTAAAGAGACAAAACTACAACTTACCGGCATCCATAACCCGGCTTTGATCCCTTAGCCCATAGTGCATAGAAGAAATTCTTTCATGGAACATCACCTTCCCGAACACTTGGAGGAACTTGCTTGCCCTCTCTTGTCTAGACGTAATATAAGGACAATACCTCACCTTATGTACTTCCTTACCACAACCAAAATAATTTCCGGTACCAAGTAGACATTTCCCATAGTGCTTCTTTCCACAAGTAACACTAGTAGGCTTACCACCTTGAGAACCACTACCCTTCTTATATTTGACCTTAGTATCCCTAGGTTATCTTGAATTGGAGACTTCTTCTTGAACGTAGGTTGGTTTTGATCATTAGATCCACTCTCTTCAAATTCCTTCCAATCCTACCAAGTTTGGACTCTTCAATGGATTGAGCATACACCATAAGTCTAGACAAGTTCATGTCATTGTGGAGCATATTCGTACGACACTCTTATTTCACAAGTTCGGCAAGACCAGTCACAAACCTACTCATCTCATTCCTTGTGTTTTGACTCCAAGGATGGATCATACCTATACAACATAGTGAACTTTAAGGAATACTCCTCAACACTTATATTGCCTTTCTTGAGGTTAACGATGTAAGACCCCAAAATGAGATAGGGTGTATAGATCCTAACATTTTTTTATTAAGTTTATAAGGTCCTAAATTTAATTATAATATGTTTTATAGGCAGTGTGTAAATTTTTAAGTGATTTGGAAGTCGAACGTCAAGGGACGACCAAAACGTTTGACGACGAGTCACCTATGTGTCTCATGTGTCCATGCGTGTCAATATACTGTATGTTATGATCTTATTAAGTCCTAAAATGAGTTATAATGATGTTTAATGATGGTATATGGATTTTTGAGAAGTTTGGAGGTCAAACGACCAAGAACGTCCAAGGCGTTCGAAAGATATCCCTTAAGACGCTCAACGTGTGTCTTGATGGGGCTTAGACTGTTTGGACGAGTTGCAGGTGTTTGTTTTGGGTGAAACTTATGTGTATGGTCTAAAACTTGTTAAGGGTTGTATTTACGTAGGAAACTTCCGGGTACGACTTCTAAAGGGCCCGGCAAAAGGCCCCACAAGAAGGCCCCAAGGCTGGTCAAGACACTGCCAATGCAGTGTGAATCGATGGGCCAAACGACGGCTCGTTGGTCAACCAACGTCCCATTTGTGAGGTCTCGTCGACTGGAGATCACCTTAGGCAGGTCTAAAGGCAAAAATTGTCTAAGTACCAATCGACGAAAGCCTATGCACGGCCCATCAACTGACCTACGACCAGTAGGTGCTTCCATCGATGGTGGCCTGCATTTTGTAGCCTGCGTCTGTTTCATTAAAGGGGTGAATGTGAAATTCACCCCACGTCCTAAACTGAATCTAGTAGGTTTATTTAGCTACTTTTGGGTGTATATAAGTCATCAAAAACGTGATCACCCTATTCTCAAATCCTCACACAATTGAAGCCTTTCACTCCAACAATATTTCCCTTCAAACCACCATTGTTGGTGAAGCTCAAGAACTTATTGGAGCTGGGTTTTCCATGGATGAATCATCATGTTTTAGAGGTTTTCAACTCGACAAAGGTATGGTGATCCTTCATCTCTGGTTATCCTTCTATCTAGAGAGTTAATCTCAAAGTTTTCGAAGAGAAAAATATGATCAAGTGCTTATTATTCATTCTAGCTATGGGTTCTTTATTAAATTGATTTAAAAAGCATAATATGAATAGATTGATGATTATATACTGATTTGGGCGTGATTTTCAATCGTATTGCATGATGAACCCATGCATTGTTCACAAAGTCGATTTTAGCCTATGTATGACTTTATGATCTTGATCTTATCCATGTCAATTTGTGATTCAATTATGTTAAATATGCTTATATATACTGTCTATTATATATATGGATGGTGAATCATTGATTAATTACCCATGTGAGTCCATGTATGAAGATTTGAACAAAACTAGCCTATGTTTTATATGTTCACTGTAGGTTTGGATTCATGGTGATTATTATGGGATTTCAATTGGGTGTTGATCAATGTAGCTACTTCCTTAGGTAAATAAATTTGTTGAATTGTATAAAGTGATTCATGTTGATCAATGTTGATTAGCCTATGATTCTTCTACTTTCCATTGATGTCTTAAATAACATGTTCACTATGATCTAAAGGTTATAGCAATGGTAGTAGGATTTCGTATAGAGCACGTTGTCCTTATCTACTTCCTTATATTTATGATATTAATGAATTGTGGGTATTAATTCTTGATGATCAAAGAAAAGGAATCTTGGCATAAATTGGTCTAGGTTCTTCTAGTCTACAATTTGAATGTTGTAATGAACCTCATGTGATTAAAATTCTAAGGTAGGTGAAGCATTATTTAGATTTGATTTAGATCTATTTAGATACTACCCTTACTGTATATTATTGATATATGATGATTGATGAACAAAACTAGGGAGGATAGTTGATGCTTTAGGACTCTCTACTTCCTAGTACATGTGAGATGTCTTGTATTATGTTATAGTATGATCTTGTAGTGACTTGTACATGGTTTCTTTTATTATTAAAGTACATTTAGATACTGCCCTATATACGAATGTTGATGAACAAGGTGTATTGATCAATGTTGATCAAATGGTGAGAAATTGGTAAGAATGCTTATCTCTTCTACTTTCTTTATAGTATTGTACTTGATGAAGCCTTGTGGCGACATTGTGTGGTATGGTCCAATTATGGTGGAGGTGGTTACTTCATTATCATTATATATGTGTTGACAATGTACATGAAGGCAAATTAATGAATATATAAGCATGTGCCTATGATGATACTATGTGAAGCTTATGCCTAATTTCCTATTCTAGTTGTGATTTAGGTTGTATGGATATTGTGTAAGCATGTGTATATCCATGTAAGGGATAATTAAAGGTGCTGCCATTGATGAGTTAAAAATGGTTAATAATCCCTTACCTATGTACCCCTATGTGAATGCATGAATAACACAAGTTAGGAGTCTTAAGTGTAATATGAAGTTTGGCTTGTCTCCTATGCTATTGTGTGTTGTGTGGTTTATGCTTGAAGGTATATTGTTGTCTAAGAGGGTGGCTGCCTCAATATGTTGTTGATAGTCATTATGTGATCATGTCGACCAATGTACACATAAACTAACTTTACATGCATGTTACAAGTAGTATAGGTCATGGTGTCTAAATGAAAGGTAGTTCTCATATTCAGTAGTGTCTACTACTATGCATGATAAGATGATGTTTATGAAATCATGATATGTGTTTACTTAGCTAGGATGACTTGATAGGTGTACTAGTATGGGCAAGGGTATGGGACTTTGCCTATGCATTGCACATGTGTACCTTGGTAGGATAGTTTTAGTTTTTGTTTCTACATGTATGAATATTTATGTATGAACATGTGTGTCTTAATGTGTTAATGTTTGCTCACATATATGTATACACTCACACAAGAAAGATGATCTAGTTAACAGAGGGGCCTTGAAAGGTGTGCCCAAGAATACTCTAAAACTAAATAGGTTCTTGAATATGTTATAAGCATATGGATTAAATGTCCTAAACCTATGTTTTATAAAGTGAAAATATAATAAAGGTTTTCAATAAAGGGAACTTAGCTTAGCACCGAGTGAACTTGTAGATGAGGGGGTGACACTTTCCCACATATGGAAAGTAGGGTTCACTACGCTCCTCACGGGGTGGATAGCCTCATGACCTAACAAAGGGTGTAGAGTTGATATTTCCATGATTTCCCCCAAGTTACATAAACTATGTTGACACCATAGGATACTAGATAGTGTATCCAACTAGAAAGCTATGTCACATTTGGTTCTACTTTGGCCGGTAGACCACCCTTTATCGGTGTGGGGTTTTATGACACCGAATTCCATGTTTAGCATCACATGGTCTATGTCGGTTAAGGTTATAGTTTCCCTAAAGTAAAATGGACAATGGAAGTAAATGACTAGGACCCTAACTAGAATGACTTAAGAGCGGTTACTCAAGATAGGTGGAAGTAATGAACCCATCAAGATATTGCACTAGTAGCTCCTTAGAAAGTTCTTGGAAGGTGTTCTAATGCATGTCAATATGTACGTGTCCTTTATGCATGAAATTGTAGTATTTCTCTGCTTGTTATGAATATGTGCATGATATGAGTCTTTATGCATGATGTTGATCTCGTTGACTACATGATGAAGGTCTTGCTTGACATAAATGAAGTTTTCTTCTCTTACTATGTTGATATATGACTTGGATGTAAAGGCTTGGGGTCTCATGATAGGTTACTAAGTATGTGTGAGGTTATGGGGCCTTACATGTACATTGCACTAGAAGACTTAGATTCGGGGCATGAGTTAGGTCTTATAAGGTTTAATGTGATGTAAAATGAGTTTATGTTCATAATGATTAGGAGTCACTGTAATATGCTTATAGTCTTGGCTTAAATGTATCCAAGTTGCATTATAACTCTTTGATGGTATGTGTTGCCTTGTATAGTTTTATGTATGGCTTTCTTTGGGATCCTAAGGTGATACATTGCACCAAGTATCACTAAAGGGTCATTTGGGAGGTTAGTGAATATAAAGGAAACTAGTTCACTGTTAAAGGAATTGAGCTCACTGTAAAGTGACTCAAATATGTAATAAACTCGATAAGTGATATTATGAAATGTTTGACCTTTGAATATGCTTATATGAAGTATGTGAATGATATAAATGCTATTCTTTAAGGGTTTTGTAAAGATTTACTCAAAAAGGCATGAAGTATGATTTCCAAAAAATGTCCTTTTTTAAATGCATGTTTTTGCATGGTTGCCATACTTAGTGCAGTCTTGTACTAATCCCATTATTCTCTACTTTTTACACAAAGTGTACGTTATGGATGCTTAAAAGATGTCTTGAATGGTGAAGATCTTGATAGATGATTCCCAAGCTCAATGAAAGGAATCCTTAAGTTCAAGGATCTCCTACTTATGTGTTTATTGTAAAGTCTTTAAATATTCTCTAGTTATGTAATGTGTCTTATGGGCTAATGTCCCTAATATATTCGAATGTTTTTGAGTCAAAGATGGCAAATAGACTTAGAGTCTATATATATACATTGACTTATATTTTATATGTATATGAAGTAAAGTTTCTAGCATATGAGGTGCTATGAATAGTTTTAAATTTTCTGCTAAATTTACTATGTCAATGCGATGAATGATAACTATGGGCTTGTATAAGACCTCCGAGAGGTCAAGTACGCCATGTTACTTCTGAGGGGTGCTCCTCGGATGTGACAAACGAACTCCTCAACTTTCTCCTCCCTCCTCTCACGGGGAAAGTACTTCTCTAAGAAATTCTCCTTAAATTATTCCCACTCTATGGGACCCGACTCAACCGGCCTATTATCTTTCGATTGAGTGTACCACACTTGAGAAACATCCCTCAATTGGTACGAAGCTAACTACTCCTTCTCCCTAGAAGTCACCCCCATGGCACTCAACACCTTATACACACCATCAAGAAACTCTTGGGGATCCTCTCCCACCTTAAATCCATGAAATATAGGAGGATTCATCCTTATAAAATCTCTCAATCTATATGTCATAGTGTCCTCCAAAGAATTCACCCTAGGCCCAACATCCCTACTCACATGAGTAGTCATGGTTCGGGCTAGGGAAGGTAGAACCTCTCTAATCTCCCCATTAGTAAAGTACGGGGGAACCACTGGAACCTCATTTCTTTTACCTCCAATAGGAACTTGAGCACGTCGAAGAACTTGCTCAACTCGAGGAGGAATTTCCTCATTCACCCTCTTTTTTTCATCCCTCTTTGCAACCATCCTTCTAGTATTCATCTTCCTAAAACACAAAGAAAATCATTAAGAAGGACACTCATAAGTTTTTACTCTATGACATGACACAAGAGTATAAAAAGAAGGGAAACACTATCGTCCTATAGCCTCTCGCTCATGGATGTGTCGCGACTCATACCGATGAACACGACTCTAGTAGAAGTGGCTGTATGAGAATTTTTTGATTCCTAAGTACGATTTCGTGACCTATGCTTTGATACCAAGCTTGGTCATGACCAGCATGTACACCATAGAAGTTAGGGCATTCTTAAACCGTGGCACGGCCTACTTGACCTCTCGGAGGTCTTGTAGAAGTTCTTAGAAACCATTTATTGCATACATGTATGAAAAGTACTGCGGAGTTATAACTTTTCACACAAATAGTATCTTAGAACATCATTCATATAAAACTATAGAAAACACTAAGTCTCGACATACATCATTCTTAGACTCAAGAGTACTCGGGACACGTCCCATACAATCGAAAATAGTGAATCTTAGTCTATTACAATACTTTGAATAAAAGAAGTCTAAGAGAGAAATGTCCTCAAATCAAGTGAGGACATACCCCAACATTGCTTGAAAGAGTACTAGTTTCCAAGCTTTGCTTCAAGATGCTTCTCACCTTCCACCTACAACTTTGGATATTGATAAAATGTGTGGAATTAGTACAATGCGTGTACTAAGTATGACATAATGCATAAAATCATGAGAAACAGACAATTAGGAGAAACATGCTATTTTTTATTAAAACTTCATATTAAAAGCATAAGAATCACTTTTGAACACCAAGAATCATATTTAGAACACATTCCAAGTCATATCTAAATTATATCAATTCACAGTAAATATTACAGTAACCTTATAGTGCTTTCACTGTAACTTCACCTATATCTTACATATCACAAGATATCATCAAGAATACATCAAAACACATAGACATGATATATTCCTACCAAAGGTAATTCTAAGTCTCACTTGAGTGAGTTATGAAGCAACCACCTATACAATCCCTTCAGACACACCTAAGAGATCCTTTTCGACTAGCTAAGAGAAGGTTACTCTCATATCATTAATCAAATTTCCCATCTAGAGTTCTCCTTAAGACTTCTATAGGTAAGACATGAAAAGACCATTCCCATGTCCCCTCCACACCTTATGTAGGTAGTTCTTAAAGCTACTCTAGATAAGTACTTATTCGTTAACATACTTTTTAACATAATTCATTATCTTCATTAGTCCATTTAAGAGACATTCAACACTTAAGTACATTCATGTAATGGTCTTGGAGAAGATCTAGGGACTCACGCACTAACATCTTAAAAGCCTAAACATGCAATGTCTAGAAAGCATCCCATACCACTACCTACACTTCATAGATTGTCTCTAACACTAGTAGGTATCCCATATGATGAGAATAGGCAATAAACGACATGGACAATACTAGCTATTCATGGAATTCGGATTCATGAACCTACTCCAATGGAGGGTTGTTCAACTTGCAAATGGTAGAACGAGGACACATCCCATGTAGGCACATGGATAAGGAATATCGACGGTTTCTTTGTTCTCTAATGTCATCTTAGTTAGAGAAACTTCCCAAGCATACTTACTCTATGATAGAATTTGTTCTCACAGAGTATTTCTATAAAAGGAGCATATGAACAGGTTGCATATCAAGTTCACAACCCAATCACATTACACTTTACCAAAGAGTGTACACTAAGGCTACCTGAAATGATCAAGAGGATATATCAATGACTTTCCTAAGGATGATTTCATGCCATTCAATCCAACCAACCTTAAGTCCACCATTCACACAAGAAGGATACCATACGACTTTCAACTTCAAGGATATCATAACCTTCTATCTAGGATGAAGGTTCCATATAACAGACCTTCTAAGCTATGTTCAAGGTCATATGTCAATCAGACATACAAGACTAAGGATCTGTATCATACTAAGTCAAGAATCAATATTCACATTGTACATATATCAAGTAAGGGACACAACTCTACCAAAACAAGACATACTCTTACTTCACCATATCACATATATCATATCATTCAAAAAGCACATAGGAATAACCAATATCATCTATAAGTCACCCTATTCACTACTTTAGTATCATTAATCTATGTTATTATAAGTCTCATATAATTCAACAAAAAGCATCATACTGTAACATCAAGTAATACACATAATGACTTCACTATAGCCTACAAGAGACACACACATCAACTTGGAGACTTCATGCTTTGATATATACACATAATTCATCAATACCTTCACAATGATCACATACTCAATTTATAACATCATAAAGCCATAATTTATAAAGTAATGCCAACGAGGCCACATAATTCACAAGTATAGCACATAAGCATCGCCACCATAAGTGGACCATACAAACATCATTATCATCTAAGACATATACTACACAATATAGAGAGGTTTAGATCAACATTTCATAAATCCAACCTCACAACTCCAATTCATAGCCAATTCAACCAACTCTATATACAAAGGCTCTTACCAATAGCCATAGTCACCAATTCAATTCAATAATCACAATAGACAATAAATAAAAGATGGTATAGCATGAATTTATCAATTTAGGAAAGCCTACTTCAATTCTAGCGTGATTCTTTCATAATTCAGTATCCCTAATCAAACTACACAAGAATTCGATAGAGTAGAGAAAAATCATGGCACCCATAAAGTAGTCATACTAGGGTTTCATGAATTACATGGGTTAGTAGAGTTTTTAGGTTAAAATCATAAAATTAACATCAATTCAATCAATATAGAATGTTTCAAAACGTTTTATGCAAGAACCCATGGCTAGATTACAATTTTGAAGTTCATCTTTTGAGAAAACTTTAGGAAATCACTTTGAAGATTAGATCCTTGAAGAAAAGAGATTCAAGGAAGAAGGCCATATTTCAATGGATTCTAAGCCACGAAAATTGTGAAGCATTTATGGAGAAATCTCCCTCCAAGATTCAATATCCCTTCAAGCTTCAATGGTGATTTAGAGAGTTCTTTAGGGGTTTTGGGTTTTTATTTTGCAATAATGAATTCATCTAAATGTTTTAGACTAATAAAACTATTTATAATACCTAATATAAACTTATGAAACCGTCCAAAAAATTTTAAGAAGGCTAGGTAAAAACCCCTAAATACCCTTTCCTTGGTCGGGACACTTGCAGAAATTGCAGGTGCCATCGACGGACAAGCACCTACGAGGCGTCGTCCCATCGAAGGCCCATACTAGCAACCATCGTTTGGGACAGAGCCTGTGAAATGGTAGCTTAAGATCCCTACAGGAAGTCTTAACCTGTTCTCTCCAGCTACGGGGTGTCGACCACCCTACTGAGCGTCGATTGCCTCCGTTGGTGGGGATGGTTTTGACAGTTTTGACTCTTGAGTTGGGTCCTTCTCAAGGACCCCTTGGTTAGTCTTTGGGGAGTTTCGCCCGGATGTTTCCAACTAGAATATGTTCATATACATGTTAAGTACCTTTCACATCAATTTCTTATAAAACTAACACGTAAAATTTGACGAAATAGACTAAGACACACAAGGACGTTTCAAGGCAATCCTTTCGAACGTCATGGACGTGTAACCTCCAAACATCTCAAAACATTTAACACTTCCTCCTAACACCATTTAAACCCATTTTAAGACTTAAAAACATCAATACACAAGCGTTAGACTCTAGTTTCACATAAGTCATTTTAGAGTTGTTACATAACAATCAATACATTCTTCAATTCACAAGCAAGATCCAAGATTTGGGGGAATTGGGGAAAGGAAATGAATCAAACGAAATTACCAATAATAAACATGAATTACTCAATAATATATACTTAATTATTCATAGGTAATTACAATTAATCATAATCAATCATGAGTTTCAAGTTTAGAAGAAAACCCATTTGTTGAGAAAAACCCTAAGAATAGGGTGATGTAGAAATCAACTTTGAGAGAACCTCTTGGGGAAAGGAATACCAATAGTGAAGAACAAATAACTTAATCAAGCTTTAACCACAAAATTTGAGTAAGAGAATTTGAATGAGGCGGTTCCCACTCAAGCTCCTCAAAACCCTCAAGTTCCTATTGAAGAAGGGGCTATGTCCATGTAACATTCCAGAAAATGTACTTGTCTAGTAAAGAGCCTATTGAGTTCTAAAAATATGTATTGGAGTACATAGGCATCCCAATGCCAAATATTGAGTAGTATTGGGCATGTTAGAGAATATTGGATTAAGGGTGTTAGCCAATTTTTATGTATTAACAAGTAACTTAAAATACAATTTGGTTCAAATTCCCCAATCCAAGCTTGTACAGAATTGTACCTGCAATGAAGACCCTAGCTAATAGCATTGATTCTTAGCACATTAGGTACGAGGCATCCAAGTGTCAATCTTAGGTACTATAGCACATGCTCATTTAAAATGATCATGTAGACTAAGCAGTGCCCAAGGACATAGTGAGGGTCCTTGGACAATAAATGAGAAGCAAGCACATGTGCAAGAACATATGCTAACCGTCCAAGAGACAAGTAACCAAGCCCAACCGAATTCGGTTAGGGCGGCTAGGGGCAGGCGCGCGAACGTCTTAAACCACGTGGGGCCTAGCTTCGTAACCAACTATAGGATCTAACTAACTTACATAACTAGCTAACTAACCTAGGACCAACTAAAATAAACTAACTAGTGTGCCCGAAATCCTAAGACCTAACCGGGTGACACTAGCCTAGTAACTAACTCAAGAAACATCCTAGTACCTAACCTAGGATGGTCCAAAGGGGTTGATTATGGTCCTAATGACTTAGGGGTACTTTAAAAATAACCCTAGGTAACTTAATCAATTAAATTAGCAACTTAATTAATTAATAAAAATTCAAGGTTAAAGCCGAAACCCTTAGGAAAATTTCAGATTTGGCTAAGTCAAATGTTCTCCTATTTTTAGTCAATATTCAGTTCCTAAGACCTATACTCACATTTAATAATTATAGCACCTACGACTAAAAAATAGTGAACAACGTAAGAAAAACCATAGGCGATTTCAAGGAAGTCCTTCAAGGTTTTTGTGCAAAGTGCATGGTGATATTTGTAGATTCAATTATACGATAAGGTATGGGTTTTATATCTATTATTCCTTTCCCCAAGAGGCTTTTCAAACGTTTTGAATTCAAGAAAATCAAAACTAGGGTTGTTCCCAAAGAAATTATCGATATCTCTGTAGTTCTCCCTATTTCCGATTCTAGTAGTATGTATAATGTAAATCTTGAGCATGTTGTTGGTATGTCGTGCTAACTTATCATTATGTGTAGGTTTATTGATTTTATAATCTTGAATGAGACCTATAGGTTAGATCCGTATGATTAATACCTAATTGTGTTCGGAAAGATGAAATTGTTATAAGTTGTTTATGAAATTCAGTTTACTATAGAAAAGAATGAAGTTTGTGATTAGTGATTGTGTTTTACAGTAGATATGTTTGTAAGTGTTTGGAATGCAATGTTTCCTAGAAGAAACAAGAATGAGAATCTAAGCTAGTTAATGAATCTTCAATGCCAAATCAACTTTATAGCTTGGCCAATGTAACACTGAATTGTTCTTATAATCTATCTAAATGTTAAAAGTTGGATTGCTTAAAATGAAGGTTTAGCTTACTATAATATTTGAAAGTTTGGCTTATGCCAATAAATTGGCCAACAATATTATTTCCAAAATATGTAATTGAATTGGCCAATATTAAGTGAAACCAATCCTATATGGCCAATGTAAGTTATGATGTCTTTTTTGAGGCTAAATATATGTTAAAAGATTGACTTGAGATGTAACTCAATGAACTCATAACCCCGGGTATGCCAATGATTGGGACAAGTCCCAACATACCCTATCTAAATGAACTTGTGAACATAATAGCACATTGAGTAAGTCTTTATAACTTTCATAAAGAATGGTACACGACTACCAAAGAACGTTGAACAAGATAAGGTGAGTAATGATATAACAAAAAGCTTATGAGTTATGAAATTGACATAAAATAGGGTGATAAAGGAAGTGAGACAAGTCTCACTTGCACCTAAACAATTATGTTAAAGATACTCACATAAGAAGGTATTAGAAATCATGAGACAAGTCTCATTCACACCATAACGATAATATAAGATTAAGTTCACATTCATCAACTAAATAAAGGGATGACAAGTCATCCATTAAGCTAAGCATACCTCATACTAGAAGCAAGCTTCCATAATGCATGAGTCAACTCTAAAAGATGTAAAGTATAAGAAATTGAGCAAAGCACCGATAGACTAGGAATGACTTTGTGCAAGCACATGTAAGCCTTATGAGGTGAGACTAACACCAAGGTGTATAAGAGTCTCCGAAATCTCCTAGTCGTTGAACTATATTGCCAGCATAGGTACTAGCCAGTGGATTCCACTAAGAGTGCTAGGTAGTATTCAATTTAACTTTGGCCGGTGAACCACCTCTTTTCAGTATGGGGACGACACTGGATTTCATGTTTATCTCACATGATCTATGTCAGTTAAATGCTCTAGATTCGGTTTCACTTTAGCCAGTGAACCACCTCTTTTGAATGTGGGGAAGACACTAGATTTCATGTTAACTCACATGATCTAGGTTCACTTTAACCGGTGAACCACCTCTTTTCAGTGTGGGGAAGACACTAGATTTCATTTTAGCTCACGTGATCTATGTCAGTTAATTGCTAAAGATTTCTTTAAGAAAGTAAGAAAGTAAGAAAGAAAATTATGTTCAAAGTGAACATGAGATCAAAGAAGAAGAAAAGTAAGTTCACAAGTGAACTAAGCATGCATAATGATCAAAATGGCATAACCAAATATATGAATATATCCCCAGCATCTTCATATTATGCAAATGATCAAATAATGGGCATAGCAAATAATGTGAATATATGTGCCCCAACAACTTTCTATTATCCAAAATGATCAAATAATGGGCATAGACAATAAAATGAATATATGCCCCAACATTTTTATATTATGCAAATGATCAAATAATGGGCATAGCCAATAAAGATTGGCTTATAAAGACTTCATGCCCAATTTAACAAGAATGGAAGAAATAACTTGTGAGTAGAGTAGCCAATCATTTCCTTAGTCTTTTGGATTACTTACTCGACTCATTGTAGAATGGAACTACAATGAATCATTGCACTCGTAAGTAAAATATAGGATCAAAGGAGATCATAGAACTACACAACAAAAAGAAGAAAATGACTGTGCTTTAAATGCATGAACATATGTCATATTCATAGCATGATTCATAAATAATGAATTAGGAAAGTAAAATGACTTCGCTTTCTAAAAATGGCATGTTGCTATAGGAAGAGCTTTCCTTGATCATGCATAGTCCTTATGTGTTTATGTGCATACACCCATACTTAGTACAAATGTGTACTAACCCACATACAATTACTATTTTTATCGGTGCAGGTCCTTGAAGAAGATTGAAGATCCGTTTGAAGCTGTTTGGACTACTACCTCCAGACTTTGGTAGGTCCTCTCGAGTTCGAGGATGCTTAAACTTTATTTCTAGCCTTAGTAGATTAGACATAGCTAGTGGATGTTGTCCCTAGCGTTTCCTTTCAAAATTTGTTCAAGCTTTTGTATTAAGGCCGGTTTGGCAAACTATTATGATATTATGAATTCTTCATTTAATTTGTTCAATCTATTAATAGATGGTTGTTTAATTTGAGCATGTTAGTATATCACTCTCATACAGAATTATATGAAGTCTAAGTACACTTTAATAAGTTTAAAAAAGTTTTAAATTTTCCATAAATTTAACTGTATGATTGTGAAGAAAGCTAAGAAGAGGCTTGTCTGCGACCTCTGAGAGGTTAACGATGCCGGTCTCACCTGGGATCTAGGATCTGGGTGTGACAGTCTAATGTTGAGATAAGGTCGACTATTCATAGCTTGACTCAAGTGTTGGCTACCCAAGTTGCTAGGGATGCAAGTGAACCCCAATGCTAACACTACTGCTTCAAGGATTAGGGACTTCAGAAGGATGAATCCCCCTACTTTCTACGGTTTCAAGGTGGAGAAAGACCCACAAGGGTTCATTGATGAAGTCTTCAAAGTTCTAGATGCTATGGGTGTTTCTTCTCGATAAAAGGCGGAACTAGCCGCCTACCAAATCAAGGACGTGGCTCAAGTTTGGTATGATCAATGGAAGGATAAGAGGCCGGTTATAAAAGGTCAGATTACTTGGGGAGCTTTTAAAACAACTTTCTCTGATAGATTCTTTCCCTTTGAACTAAGAGAGAGGAAAATGCAAGAACTCATCAACCTTCGTCAATGGGGTATGAGCGTGAAGGAGTATAGCCTCAAATTCACTCAACTATCAAAGCATGCTCCTACTACGTTTGCAGATTCTAAGGCCAAGATGAACAAATTTGTCATGGGGATATCCGATCTTGTGGTTAATGAATGTAGGTTGTCTATGTTTATTCCAAGCATGGACATATCTCGTCTCATGGTTCATGCCGAACAAATTGAGTAGCAAAAGCTTAAGCAAGTTAATAGAGAGTTGAAGAAGGTGAGAAGCGAAGATGGGAATTCTTCTAAGACTAGGTTTGAGGTTCAAGACAAACCAAGGTTCAAGAAGACGTTTTCTAATCAAGGATATTCTAATGCCCCAAGCGTCAACAAGAGTAAGGTGCTGTAATGACCTAAAGTACACCCTAGTCGTTACCGGCATCATCGTCCTCTACGAGGACTAAGACAAGCCTCTTAGCATTCGTTATAGCAATCATAAGTCAAAAAAACAAAAAAAATCTAAAACTTTTGCTTATGTAGAATGGAGGTTTACATAGACCTCTACATATGAAGCATACATAGCTTCTCGCAATAGACAATTTAAAAGCGCATAGGAATTTAGTGTAATACTTTGTCTCATACCAACCATCTAAACGAAGTCAAACAATCCGCGCAAAGCCCTTATACAAATCCATAATTGCCACATAGGGCTTACATCAATATCTTCAACAGTAGGAAAGAAACGAATGTCTATTAGACAATACAAGTACTACTTAGGTAGAGTGTGTGGTAGCATCCTCGAACGAGAGGGCATACCCAAAACATGAAGAGTCTAGTCCAAGCCTTCTTGTTTTAGCCTCAATAATACCTCAACAGCCTGACCCTACAATGTTTGGGAAAAAAAGGGAAGAAATATAGGTTAGTACAAACCAAATGTACTAATTATGGTCCCTATGCATAAAAATCGTTTATGCATGAGATAAGACACAATTTAGTCAAAACTATGCACAATGATCAACAATTCAATATACACATATAAGGAACATCGTAATCATATCAACATACATGTAACTCAAGAAACACTTGTGCAATGCCAAGAATAAATCTCCATAACCCTATTCAAAGCTAAGTATCACATTAAGCAACCCATTTCATACTTAAAAGATTCTCATATAAAACATGGTTCATACATCACTAAATATCATAATTTATCAACATAATCATAATCATAATCATAAAAGAACACTACTAGAATCATCATATAGGATTCCACATGTCAATGTGTAGGAGAAGTCCCATACCCTCCCTCACAATATGTAGTAACCTTTAAGACAACCCTAATAGAAGTGCACATACATAACCTATTCATATCTTTACTTTAGTGAAGGAAGTTCCATAACTGACATGAGACCATGTGAGCTACATAGAATCCGGTGTTCTACTCCCACACCAAAAGGAGAGGGTTAACACTTGCCAAAGGTGCAACCATTCGTACGTAACTATCTAGGTGGATCCACTAAGCTAGAGTCCTATGCAGGCACATAGTTGAGGGACAAGGAGATTCCTTCTAGAAACCATGACTTACTAACGCGAGGGTTTGCACCTCATAAGATAACACATATATTGGGAATTCGAACTTACTAACATGAAGAAACCCATGTGGGAGGCCGGACTTACTAACGTGAGACCTCCATCTAATTTTGCATGCACTTTCTATGATAAGCAATTATTCCCTTTAGTAATCATCATATATAATCATACAAGTTCACATTAGCCTCTCCTAGACCCTTAGGTGAACATCTTATCATAAAAGCTCATAGGTGATCATAAGTGAGAACTATGCTTTCACTTTTAGACCCAACATTATAATCATGAGAAACTACATTCAATCATATAATGACCATGCCATACCATAATTCCATACTTCATAGACAATTCATAGATCTAGGGTTAGGGATGAGGAATCCTTGTCACCAACATCACAACACCACAATTAGCTATAGCATCATCATCACATAAGTAGATTTCACCTTGCATAATTGAGATCAAAGTGGAATCAAGATCACACCTCACTGCCCTTCATGGGAATTCATACTTCAATACCCAAAAACTCACAACCAACATATGAAATAGGGCAATTCATGATGGATTAACATAGCTAAAATCAAATTTAATAAGTGGTATGTTCATCACCCTAAAGAATTCACCTTAATAAATCCATGAAATTAGGGATTTAGGGGAAAGACATGGGTCAAGGGAAAACTCATAGGGATTTTTAT
The DNA here is from genome assembly GCF_001406875.1 of Solanum pennellii. Lineage (NCBI taxonomy): Eukaryota > Viridiplantae > Streptophyta > Magnoliopsida > Solanales > Solanaceae > Solanum > Solanum pennellii. Next base: position 47,911,803 of record NC_028637.1, read on the forward strand.
ATTAACTATTAATTCATACATAAAAACATTAATTCATCATAATCCATCACAATTAACTCACAATTTTGTTTTAGAAAGAAGACCCATATGAGGAGAAAAACCCTTGTTTTGGGGAATTTAGAAATCATCTTTTGAAGGACCTCCTGAGCAAAGGATTCCCAAGAGTGAAAGAAACCATACCTTATAGATGAGAAATACACAAAATTGGGTTGAAAAACTTGAAGGCTTTATCTTCCTATTGGAGCTCTAATGGTCTGCAATGGAGGTTTGGAGGAAGAGAGAATTTAGGGACGGACATAGAGATTTTTGATTTCAACTTGTTGGACTTGATTTGGGTGATAAAATTTACCTAAAAATGAAACTAATAGATTATTTCGTCACCCATTAAATTACCCAAAAGACCCCTCACTTAAATAGGTTTATTTGTGAAGTCAAAACGCCCAAAATACGACTTTTACGATATCTGGGAAGTAGGTGCGCATCGCGAGGCTAATTCCCAAATTTGTTTTCACATTTTGAGCTGTGGCAATGAGTTCCGTGTCAGCCCCACATTGCTAGGAAAACCCCAGATTACCACGTGATAGCTGCGCGATGCGCAGCAGCCACCAAAATCTGCCTGCACGCAAGCTGCCTTGGGAGCTTCCTTGCGCAATTTCGGGTCCTCCCCAAGGACCCTTCCAGTGGTCCTTGTGGTGTCGTTTTCAAATGTTTAGACTCTATATACTATAAATTACATCAAAGTCTTTTTACAAGTTTTGGACTTCATATGACCCTCCAAAACCTTAACCAAACATAGTTGAATTTCGCTAGTTTCCGGACGTTAAGGCTTTTCTTTAATGCTATGGCTCCGAAACTTCTCAAACAAGTTATTTACACTTATTTAGACCTAAATTCATTATTAATTGATATTTTAGGCTCTATTATAGGTCATGGAATTTAAGGGGTGTTACTATATCCCCCCTTAGGAACATTCGTCCCCGAATGACACCTTAGACCTTCTATTAGGAAAAAGGAAAAAGACGCAAGACTGGCAGCAAACCAACCAATAACACAATGAGTCACAGCTCTTTGGAGGAAATTTAAACTCCTTTAAACGTATAAACATAGCATCAAAAAATAGGAACTTAATCCACAACTTACCATAACACTATCTCATCTTTTGATATCACATAAGGAGGTACTACCTTCTCCATTTCAATTATGAGATTCATATGAACATTAAATGTTGACATACAGATTTCTTATCAACACAACTTCAAAACATGCCCAAAAAACTTCTTATAAAATCAATATAGCCCACTACATATTGAAGAGCAAGTTAATCATGAGAGCCATATATCACAAAAACTCACTTTAGGCATGAATTTCTACAAGAATATGAACATGATAAGTTAAACATTTTTCATATAACTCATTTAAGAGGAAAGTTACTAACGTTAACTTTGGATAGGAGTAGGGGGAAAGAGATGAGGATAGCGGGTCTTCATGTTGGCCTCGGCCTCCCATATTGCACCCTCAAGAAGGTGGTTCCTCCATAACACTTTTACGTAGGCAACCTCCTTATTCCTCAATTTATTGATTTGACGATCCAAGATCTCAACAGGGACCTCTTCAAAACAAAGGTCCTCCTTTACCCCTAAGTATTCTAAAGGGAGAATGGAAATCATATCACCAATACACTTTTTAAGCATAGAAACATGGAATACCGGATGAATCATGGCCAACTCATTTGGAATCTTCAACTTATAGGCGACACTTCCGATCCTGTTCATAATTTTATACGGCCCCACATAACGGGGAATAAGTTTCTCCTTCTTTGAAAACCTCATCAACCCTTTCATCGGTGAAATTTTCAAATAGACCTAATCTGCTAGTTCGAGTTCCAGGTCCCTCTTACTATTGTCGGCATAAGACTTTTGCTGACTAAAAGATGTCTTCAACCTCTCCCTTATAAGTCAAACCTTCTCGGTGGCCGCATACACTAATTCGGGACCAAGAAGAGCAAACTCACCCACTTTAAACCATCCAACCAGGGACCGACACTTTCTACAATTAAGTTCTTCAAAAGGTTCCATACTGATACTTGCATGATAGCTATTATTGTAGGAGAATTCGATTAAGGGTAGATGATCATCCCAATTGCCCTTGAAATCAATTACACAATCCCCTAAGAATATGCACATACTAGATAAACATGATAAATTCTCATGAAAGCAATATATCCCACTACATATTTAAGTGCAAGTTAAACATGAGAGCCATATATCACAAAAACTCATTTTACGCATGAATTTCTACAAGAATATGCACATACTAGATAAACATGATAAATTCAACATTATTACTTATAGTCATATAAGGAATTACTAAACATAATCTTGGATAGGAGTAGGGGGAAAGAGATGAGGATGGCGGGTCTTCATGTCGGCCTCGGCCTCCCATGTTTCACCCTCAACAAGGTGGTTCCTCCATAACACTTTATATGGAGGAAACCTCCTTATTCCTCAATTTCTTAATTTGAAGATTCAAGATCTCAACCTGGGCCTCTTCATAAGAAAGCTCCTCCTTTACCCCTAAGCCTTCAAGAGAGAGAACGGAAACGGGATCACCAATATTACTTTTTAAGCATAGAAACATGGAATACCGGATGAATCATAGCCAACTCATTTGGCAACTTCAAATCATAGGCAACACACCCGATCCTCTTCAAAATTTCATACGGCCCCACATAACGGGGACTAAGTTTCCGCTTCTTTCTAAACCTCATCACCCCTTTCATAGGAGAAATTGTCAAATAGACCCAATCTCATACTTCGAATTCAAGGTCCCTCTTTCTATTGTCGACATACGACTTTTGTCGTCTAAAAGTCATTTTGAACCTCTCCCTTATGACTCGAATCTTCTCGGTGGCCTCATACACTAATTCGAGACCAAGGAGAGCAAACTCACCCACTTCGGGGACTGGAACCTTCTACCATAAAGTGCTTTAAAAGGTGCCATACCGATACTTGCATGGTAGCTATTATTGTAGGAGAATTCGATTAAGGGTAGATGATCATCCCAATTGCCCTTGAAATCAATCACACACACCCTTAACATATCTTCTAGAGTTCAGATGGTGCACTGCGCTTGTCTATCATTTTAGGGTGGAAAGCGGTGCTAAGCTTTACTGCGTACCAAGTCCACTTTAGAAAGATCTCCAAAAGTGTGAAGTGAATTGGTTTCCTCTATCCGAAAGGATCGACAATGGGGCCCCATGTAACTTCAAAATATCTCTAACATATAATTTAGCATACTCCTCCGCCGAGTAAGAAACCTTTATGGTAAGGAAATGAGATGATTTGGTCAACCTATCCACTATGACCCAGATGGAGTCATGTTGTTAACGTATTCGAGGAAAACCTACCACAAAGTCCATGTTGACTTATTCCCACTTCCAAGTTGGAATATCAATATCTTGGGTTAGGCCACCCGGGTCTTGATGCTCGACTTTGATTTGTTGGCAATTTAGACACCTAGACACAAACTTAGCCACCTCCTTTTTCATTCCATTCCACCAATAGATGTCACGCAAGTCATGATACATCTTGGTGGCCCCCGGATGGATGGAGTATCGGGATCCATGAAACTCATCCATGATTTTACCCCTTAAACCATCCACATCCAGCAAACATAACCTCCCTTGGTACCTAAGTACCCCATCCTCCCCTTGGGAGAAAAATTCATTGTTCTTGTTAAGGACCGACTCTTTCAAGTCCATCAATAGGGTATCAAGATGTTGCTTAGACTTAACATCCATCACTAAAGACGACTCGGAGGTATGACGTACCATAAAACCACCCTTCGAGGATTCTTCTAGTCGAACACCCAAACGGGCCAACCTATGTACATCCTTGACTAGTTCCTTGTTTTCATCATTAACATGAGCCACACTACCCATAGACACTTGACTCAAAGCATCCTCCACAACTTTAGCTTTTCCGGGATGGTAAAGGACACCCATGTCGTAATCCTTTAAAAGCTCTAACCATCTCTTTTGTTGTAGATTCAAGTCTTTTTGGGTGAATTCATATTGGAGACTTTTATGATCGCTGAATACATCTATTTTCAAAGCAAATACCACAGCCGCAAGCTAAAGGTCATGAGTTGGATAATTCTTATCATGTGGCTTGATTTGTCTCGGACAACCCTAGAAAACTTTGGATGTCGCAAGGACTCAAAGGTCACGGCCAGCTTTTGACCACTTCCGTCTTCCTTGGATCAACCTCTACCCCTTCACTAGAGACAATGTGCCCAATAAATGCAACCGACCTCAACCAAAACTGACACTTGCTAAACTTACCAAAAAGTTGGTTATCCTTGAGAATTTGCAAAACTATCCTCAAATGTCACATATGATATTTTCACTCCTAGAGTATATCAAAATGTCATCAATGAAGGCAATCACAAAAAAATCAAGATACTTTCTAAAAACTCAATTCATAAGAGCCATGAATGCCGCTGGGGCATTTGTTAGACAGAATGACATCACTAGGAATTCAAAGTGACCATATCTTGTTTGGAATGCCATTTTCAAAATATCAACCCCCCTCACACTAAGTTTATGATAAGCCGACCTCAAGTCATTTTTTTAAAAGAAACTCGCTCCTTGGAGTTGATCAAATAAGTCATAAATCCTAGGGAGTGTGTAATTATTCTTTATAGTGACTTTGTTTAGTTGACGATAATCGATACACATTCTCAAGGACCCATCCTTCTTCTTCACAAAAAATACCGGGGCACCCCATGGACATATGCTTGGTAGAATAAAACCCTTATCTAGGAAATCTTTGAGTTGAGCATTTAGTTCTTTCAACTCGTCCGGGTCCATCCGATAAGGAGGGATTGAAATAGGTTGTGTATCCGGCATTAAGTCTATGCCGAAGTCTATCTCCCTTTTGGGAGGAATTTTGGGAAGATCATCGGGAAGGACTTCTGAAAATTCCCTCACTACGGGTACCTACTCTATGGGAGGGACTTCAGATTTTAGATCCCTAACTCTCACTATGTGGTAGAGACAACCCTTTGCAATCAATTTGGAAGATTTTAGACATGAGATGATCTTACCCCTAGGATTTGAGTTTCCTCCCTTCTACTCAAAAATGGGTTCATTTGGAAATTGAAATTTGACTACCCTCGTCCTACAATCAATACAGGCAAAGCAAGCATGTAACCAATTCATTCCCAATATGAAATCAAAATCAAGCATATCAAGTTCTATCAAGTCAACTTATGTAACTCTATTGGGAAAGGAAATCGGACAACCTCTATAGACTCTATTAACCACCACAGAATCACCCACCGGGGTAGAAACTAAAAAAGGTTCATCTAATATGTTGGGTAGTTTATCAAACTTCATGGATACAAGAGGGGTAACAAAATACAATGTAGCACTGGGGTCCACAAAGAATATACATCAAAGGAGAATAAGTGTAACATATTGGTCACCACATCCGGGGATCTCTCTTGATCACTTCAGGATTTGAGAGTGTAGAAGTGATTCTTCTTAGGACCATCCGGGTTTGGGGAACTTGCTTGCGCTTAAGCATTTTCCCTTCCTTGAGACTTCATCATAGGGCAATCTCTCTTCATGTGACCACTCTTTCCACTACCATAGAAATTACACGTGACAACTAAGCACTTACCATCATGTCTCGTCCCATTTTGCACAAAGAGGCTTCTCAACATAAGATCTTCCACCTTTCCCTCTTGGGGATTGGGAGTAGGCACCTTATTCTTGTTGACCCTTGGAGCATTAGAAGAGCCTTGATTGGAAAAACTCTTTTTGAATCTTGGTTTGTATTGAACCTCCAATCTAGTCTTAGAAGAATTCCCATCTTCGATTTTTACATTCTTCAACTCCCTACCAACTTGCGTAAGCTTTTGCTCCTCTATTTGTTCGGCATGAACCATGAGATGAGAGATGTCCATTCTAAGAATCAACATAGCCGACCTACATTCATTAACCATAAGATCGGATATCCACATGACAAATTTTTTTATCTTGGCCCTAGAACCCGCTACGATAGTAGGAGCATGCTTTGATAATTGAGTGAATTTGAGGCTATACTCCTTCATGCTCATATCCCCTTGACGAAGGTTGATGAATTCTTGCATTTTCCTCTCCCTTAGTTCAAAGGGAAAGAACCTATCAAGGAAAGCTATTTTGAAAGCTCCCCAAGTAATCCGACCATCTATAACCAGCCTCTCATCCTTCCATTGCTCATACCACACTTGAGCCATATCTTTGAGTTGGTAGGTGTCTATTTTCGCCTTTTCTTGAAAAGAAACACTCATAGAATCAAGAATCTTGAACACTTAATCAATGAATCCTTGTGGGTCCTCCTCCACGTTAGACCATAGAAAGTAGGGGGATTCATCCTTGTGATGTCCCTAATCCTTGAAGCGGTGGTATTAACATTGGGGTTCACTTGCACCCTTGTATCTGTCACGAACCGCATGTAAGCCCTAGAAGTTAGAGCATCCTTGTGTCATCACACGACAAATGAGACTTCAAGAAGTCTCATCTAATCCACTCGTATAATTCATTGCATAATAAACATACTAAAATGAGTAAGAATTTGAAACTTTCTTCACATACGAACTCTTTTCATAAATCATTACACAAGCGGAAGACTTTCATTTAAAACATTAAACCTTTACAACATCCCTTGAACCATCTATACTTTAGAGTATACAATACTTGGGACTAAGCCCATACAATACATAAAGTAAAGACTTGAGACATGAAAGAACTTGTGGATAGTGTCCTCGAATCGATGATGACTAACCAATACTTCATCTTTAACCCTTAGAAACCTATGCATCCTCCATGGCACATGGAGACTTCCAATTACCTACACTTTAGTCAAAAATAGAAAAAAGGGGTTATCACATTAGATGTACCAATTATGGAAGCCATGCAAAAACCATGAAAAAGGGACATTTAGTAAAAATCATGCTTTTCATGATATTCGATTAAAAAATCATACTATAATCATATGAACAACATTTAAAACCTATAGAAGTACATAAGAAATCAGTTAAACAATTATCACATTTTTAAGAAGCAATACAGTGAGCTACTTCACTATTATAGTGAAGTTCCTTCATTGGGCAATGAAGTTACTTCGCTTCACTTTACAAACCTTTTTGCATATAATCCCCTTACTAAAAGCTATCCTAAGACTCACTTAAGCAACACAAAGAGAGACCGCCTGTACACCCTCTCCAAGCATGCCTAGATGATCCTCAAGACAACTTAGAATGAAATAGATTCAATTTCAATACTTCGAGCACATCAACACATCAATATGAGATTCTTCTACCAAAGGTGATTCCAAAGTTCCCTTTCACTCACACACAAGGGATCCTATAGATAACCTACAATATAATCATTCTTACTTATTACATAAGCACATAGATAATATGACATTTTCCTTCCAAGGGATATCAAGAATTACTTAACTAAATCAAGAAGATAACGTACATCATTGACCTCTTCAAGATTACCTAAGTAATCCTTAAGATTACCTAAGTTTGGATCATGTCCACATAAACAACCACCTTCCCTAACTAGAGTCATTCTTAAGACTTATCGAGGTAAGATAGAAAGTGACCATTCCTATGACCCCTTCACACCATAACTTGACAAACCTTAACTACTCTAGATAATTACCTATTCCTTTAACATACTTTCTTAACTAAAGTTATTACATTCATTAGTTCATTACGAGACTTTCATCACATAAAGGACATTCAAGTAAGGGTCTTAGAAAAGACGTAAGGACTCCAACTAACACCTTCAAAGCCTAATGTGCAATGTCTAGATAGAGTCACATACCCCCACCCAAACTTCATAAAACTTCTCTAATGCTAGTGAGTATCCCATATGATGAGAACAGGCAATAACAGATATAGACCATGGTAGCAAAGCATAGAATTCAGAGTTCTATCCTACTCCGATGAGGTTGTTCTACTTGCCAATGGTAGAACTTGGACACATCCCATGTAGGCACATGGTTAAGGAATATGAAGGACTTACTTTGTATTCTAGCATCATACTTTAACTAGAAATACTTCCCTTTCTATACTCACTCTGTTCTAGCCTTTGTTCTCATAGATTATATCACATTAAGGTTCATACACAAGGGTTCCATATCAAGTTCATAATTCAATTACATTTACCCTACCAAAGAAAGGTCCACTAGGGATACCTCACAATGGTGACAAGAAGATCATTATGACTTTACTAAGTATTAATATGATGCCATTCCAGCCAATAAACCTTAAGTCTATCATTCATTACATGAAGGATGCCATTACGGCCTTTGACTTCAAGTTACGTAACCTTACCACTAGGTTCAAGGTTTCACATAAGGGACCCTCTTATCATCATTCAAGGTCTCACCTATTATTAATTCATTCAATACTAAGACTCTTTAGCTTCCTATGTCAAGGCATCACATATTCATATTATACATGCATCAAGTAAGGCACTTAAGTCAACCTAGACAAGACACAACTTACTTCACCTTAGCACATTTTACATGTCATTCTTTAAGTCACTTAAGGATAACCATTATCATCTTTATGTCATCCTATGCATTATTATATCATCATCAACATAACCATTATAGACTCATATAGTCAAGTAGGAACAACCATGCATCAACCCTAAAACTACTCACAGCACATAGTCATAGCCTACATGATTTCCTAATATGCATAGAAAGAACACATACTTTCACATTACTTCACATATAGATATACATGCTCATACTTCACATAAATAAACTATACAAACCATCATAATACTTCAAGTAGTGCCGACAAGGCAATGATCATCATAATACTTAAAATAACGCCGACAAGGCCGCATCAATCACATAACACTGCCACCATAAGTGGACCATACTAATCACACATAATTCAAGAGCTAAATTACAATACCTATACATAATATTAAGAGACTTAGGGAAGCATAGCACCCACTTGATTTCACCCCTTCAATACAAAGCTAAATCATCCAATATAATATCATAAGGCCCTTACTCATGGCCATGAACATCAATTCAATACATAAATCATAATACTCAATGAATCTAAGTCTATTATATATATATTTATCAATCTAAGACCAAGTAGATATCAATTGAATACAATCCTTACATCATTCAATAGCCCTTAGAAAACACACTAGAATCTATAAGCATTAAGTCAATATCAATTCAATAAGCTTAGCATGCAATAGATTAAGAGTATTCATTACTCAATTTATCAAATTGAAAAAGCCTATAAAACATACCTACATAATCTTTACCTGAATCAAAAGCCCATAACAATCTACACATGAATTCATGAATATCAAAGCATAATCAATTCACCCATACTTAAGTGAAATTTAAATATTTGAGAAGATCAAGGGTTCATGTATAATTTCATTGGGAAAAATCAATTAATCATCAATAACATCATATCTGAATGTTTGAAAACCTTTCATGCTAGAATCCAAGAATAAGAGTAGAAATTGGACTTTTTCATCTTTTTGAAATCTTTGGAAATTATCTTTGAAATTGTCTCTAAGGTGATAGAAAGCCTTAGATGAAGAGCTCCCATACCTAATCAGAAGAACCCAATGCTAATTGAATAACAACTCCATTGAAGATCCATCTTAATTTTTAAGTTTCAAGGAGGTTTTGGAGAACCTTTAAGAGGGAAAGAGTTTTGACTTAGATTCTAGGGTTTAAATGAGAGTTTGATCACTTATATACTCTTATAATGCCCCTAAACACCTAAAACAACTGTCCCCACGTTTTATAAGACTTTGGGTGAATTTCCAAAAACCCCCAAGTCATAACAGAAAAAAATTGGCAGCAACTCACGACACTATCAAATGCCCCACCATCGACGGTCCGTGGGTGAGACCATGCCCCGTCTATGGGGTCTTGTGGTTTGCTCCTGCTGCTCCTCAACCTTCACACTTTAAATCTCCATCGACAATACCCATCGACGGGCCGTCTCGTGGTCGACAGGCCGTCGTTTGGGTCGTAGTTTGGCACTGCCTGGCAGTGTTGAGTTCTAAGTTGGGGTCCTCCTTCTAGGGCTCCTTGTGCGTCCTACCTGGATTCGTACCCGGACGTTTCAAACCCAAACATGTATGTATACGAGTTTAGGCACTCCCACATGGTTTTATTAAAACGAATGCGTAAAAATCTACAAAACATTCTTAGACACACAAGGTCATTTAAAGGCACATCTTTTGAACGTCATGGGCGTTCTTGAGCGTTTGACCTCCAAACTTCACGAAACTTGACACACTGCCTATATACACTATATAAACTCATTTAAGGGACCAGATAAGATCATTCATCACACATAAAAACATACAACCACATATGAGGCACTTAGGTGACTTAGTAGTTGAACGTCTTGGTCGTCCCTTGAGGTTTGACTTCCAATGCACCTAAACTCTTAGCTACTACCTCTAACCCACATTATAAACCATTTTATGACCTTATACCATCATTACAACCATTTTAGGATCTATCTTAACCTAAGTCATTTAAGTTATCTTACATTCTCCCCCATTTGGACAACATTCGTCCTCAAATGACACTTACCACTCTCCGAACACTTCCAAGAATAGGGTTTCAATTAAGAAACTCATGGCCATACAATATAACACATAACCAAGGAGAAAACATCAATTTCTCATAAGAAAATGATTCATAACAAAACAAGAAACTAGAAAACACTTTATAACTCATCATGCTACAAAACTCACATGCTCCATTCCAAATAGAAAAAACTCATTTTATATTCAATATCATGCTCATATACATCTATTATAACCACATTACAAAAATTTTCAACCAAATAATCAATTAGTCCATTTTTGAAAACTTTCACAGTGAACTGGCAGTGCATTACAGTGATTTGTGCAACTTTTGCGAAAACACAACTTTTAGTCAATTTATGATATAACATGCTAATATGCAAGGTAATTTGATATTACACGTTTAACAACATGATAATGGCTTCATAAAATACAATGCAAGAAGTTAATGAAATTCAATTTCAACCAAACATGCATATCATAAGGAGAATGTTTGGAACTCATTTGTCACAAGAGACTCCTACACAATCAAGTTACTAAGAACTCTTTGTATTAGGCTTGAATAAACACATAAATAAAGGTTAAGGGTACCTCACTCCCAACAACCATACTCTTTACCATACTCCCCCACTTAGGAGAAACCCATTCTAAGGTCCACATAACACCTACCCCAAGAAACTTCTTCAAGGAACCTTAGACCTTACTAATACTTTCTCACCCAAAGTCTAGCTCATGAAAACTAAAGACTCTAAAAGGTCTCATGATCTAACCACTACTTCCCCCTTACTAGGAGAACTCACCTTTACTCTTTCAAATCTCATCACCTCCCTTCCTGTGGTTGGGGTCTTAAACAACTTCAAACTATCTCAACAACCACTCCTTCACATTTTTAACTTTATACCTTACCATTCTTTCCAACTTAACTACCCTTCAAAAGGTAAATTAAATAAACTCAAGGTCAAAACACCATTTATCACATCTCATCTAATAAGTCAAATCTCATCTTTTCTCTCCCTCAACCCAATCTTCATAATGTCACCCTCAAGGGACCAACACACAAGGAAAATAAGGGAAAGACGCAATATACAAAGCTCTTTGGCACGATTAGATGATTGAAGAAGTGAAATTTTTCCTAGCACCCAATAGCCTCATATTCATAATGTGGCGCGCTTCACATTTTAAACAAGACTCTATTAGATGTTGTTCATGAGACAACCAAGACACTCTCTTAACCTTATGCTCTGATGCCAAGCTTGTCAAGACCTGCAAGTACACCCTAGAAGTTAGAGCGACCTTGTGGCGCCACATAACAAATGAGACTTCAAGAAGTCTTATCTAAGCCACTCGTACCATTTATTTCATAATAAACATACTAAAATGAGTAAGAATTTAAAACTTTCACCATACACGAAGAACTCTTTTCATAAATCATTACTCAAACGGAAGACTTTCATTTAAAACATTAAACCTTTACAACATCTCCTAGAACCATCTAAACTTTAGAGTACACAATACTTGGGACTAAGCCCATACAAGACATAAAGTAAAGACTTAAGAAATAAAGGAACATGTGGATATTGTCCTCGAATCAATGAGGACTCAATAATACTTCATCTTAAACCCTTAAAAACCTATCCATCCTCCATAGCACATCAAGACTTCCAATTCCCTACACTTTAGTCAAAAAGGGAAAAGAAGCGGTTAGCTCATAAGATGACTAAGTATGGAAGCCATGCAAAAACCATGAGAAAGGGACATTTAGTAAATAGCATGCTTTTCATAAATTTTGATTAGAACAACATACTATAATCATAAAAACAATATTTACCACTTTTAGAAATGCATAAAAAATAATTTAAACAATTATCACATTTTAAAGAAGAATTAGAGTGAGCTACTTCACTGTTACAATGAAGTTTTTTCACTGTACAGTGAAGTTACTTAGCTTCACTTTACAAACCTTTTTGCATATAATCCCCTCACTACGATCTATCCTAAGACTCACTTAATCAACACAAAGAGAGACCGCCTGTACACCCTCTCCAAGTATGCCTAAATGATCCTCAAGATTACTTAGAATGAAACACATTCAATTACAATACATCGAGCACATCAACACATCAATATGAGATTCTTCTACCAAAGGTGATTCCAAGGTTCACTTGAGTGAGAGTGGAGCGACCGTCCATACAATACCTTTCACACACACACAGGGGATCCTATAGATTACCTAAGATATAATCATTCTCACTTAATACATTAACACATAGATAATATAACATTTTCCTTCCAAGGGCTATCAAAAGACAAACTTAAGTAAATCAAGAAGATAATGTCCATGATTGACCTCTTCAAGATTGCCTAAGTTATCCTTAAGATTACCTAAGTTTGGACCATGTCCACATAAACAACCATCTTCCCTAACTAGAGTCATTGTTAAGACTTATCTAGGTAAGATCAGAAGGGACCATTCCTATGCCCCCTTCACAACTTAACTAGACAACCCTTAATTACTCTAGATAAGTACTTATTCATTGACATACTTCATTAACTTAAGTCATAACATTCATTAGTTCATTACGAGACATTCATCACATAAAAGGACATTCAAGTAATGGTCTTGGAGAAGACCAAGGGACTCCAACTAACACCTTCAAAGCCTATTGTGCAATGTCAAGATAGCGTCCCATACCACCAACCAAACTTCATAGAACTTCTTTTATGCTAGTAAGTAACCCATATGATGAGAATAGACAATAACCGACATAGACCATAGTAGCAAAGCATAGAGTCCAGAGTTCTATCCTACTCTGATTAGGTTGTTCTACTTGCCAATGGTAGAACTTGGACACATCCCATGTAGGCACATGGTTAAGAAATATGAAGGACTTACTTTGTATTCTAGATTCATACTTTAACTAGAGCTACTTCCCTTGCCATACTCACTCGGTTCTAGCCTTTGTTCTCTTCGATTAAATCACATTAAGGTTCATGTAGAAGGGTTCCATATCAAGTTCATAATCCAATTACATTTACCCTACAAAAAAAAGGTCCATTAGGGATACCTCACAATGGAGACAAGAAGCTCATTATGACTTTCCTAAGTATTGATATGATGCCGTTTCAGCAAATAAACCTTAATTCTAGCATTCATTACAGGAAGGATACCATTATGTCTTTAGACTTCAAGTTCCATAACCTTACCACTAGTTTCAAGGTTTCACGTAAGGGACCCTCTTATCATCATTCAAGGTCTCACCTATCATTCATTCATTAAAGGCTAAGAATCTTTAGATTCCTAAGTGAAGGCATCACATATTCATATTATACATGCATAAAGTAAGGCACTTAAGTCAACCTAGACAAGACACAACATACATCACCTTAGCACATATTACATGTCATTCTTTAAGTCACTTAAGGTAACCATTATCATCTTTATGTCATCCTATACACATTATATCATAATCAACATAACCATTATAGACTCATATAGTCAATTAGGAACAACCATTCATCAATCCTAAGACTACTCACACAAGCACATAGTCATAGTCTACATGATTTCCTAATATGCATAGAAAGAACACATACTTTCACATTACTTCACATATAGATAGACATGCTCATACTTCACATAAATCAACTATACAAATCATCATAATACTTCAAGTAGTGCCGACAAGGCCATTATCATCATAATACTTAAAATAACACCGACAAGGCCACATGAATCACATAACACCGCCACCATAAGTGAACAATATCGATCACACATAATTCAAGAAATAAATTACAATATCTATACATAATATTAAGAGATTTAGGGAAGCATAGCACCCACTTGATCTCAACCCTTCATTCCAAAGCTAAATCATTTAATTCAATATCATAAGACCCTTACCCATGTCCATGAACATCAATTTAATACATAAATCCTAATACTCAATGAATCTAAGTCAATTCAATATATATTTATCAATCTAAGATCAAGTAGATATCAATTGAATACAATCCTTACATCATCCAATAGCCCATAGAAAACTGCAATAGAATCTATAAGCATTAAGTCAATATCAATTTAATAAGCTTAACATGCAATAGATCTAAGAGTATTCATTACTCAATTTATCAAATTGAAACAGAATATTCACTATACCAACATAATATATACATGAATCAAAAGCCCATAACAGTATACACATGAATTCATGAATATCAAAGCATAATCAATTTACCCATACTTTAGTGAAATTTAAAGATTTGAGAAGATCAAGGTTTCATGGATAATTTCATTGGAAAAAATCAATTAAACATCAATAACATCATATCTTAATGTTTGAAAACCTTTCATGCAAGAACCCAAGACTTAGAGTAGAAATTGGACTTTTTCATCTTTTTGAAATCTTTGGAGATCATCTTTGAAATTGTCCATAAGGTGATAGCAAGTCTTAGATGAAGAACTCCCATACCTTATTAGAAGAACCCAATGCTAATTGAAGAATAAACTCCATTGAAGATCCATCTTCAAGCTCCATCTTCACTTTGAAGTCTCAAGGAGGTTTTTGGAGAAACTTTAGGAGGGAAAGAGTTTTGATTTAGATGCTAGGGTTTAAATGAGAGTTTAATCACTTTATATACTCTTAAAATACCCCTAAAAAACTACAACAATAGTCCCACGTTTTATAAGACTTGGGGTGAATTTCCCAAAACGCCCAAGTCATAACAGAAAAATTAGCAGCAACTCATAGTACCATCGACGGTCAGTAAGTGAGACCATGCCCCGTCGATGGGGTCTCGTGGTTTGCTCTTCCTGTTCCTCAACCTTCACACTTTCAAGATCCATCGACGAGACCCATCGATGAGCCGTCGCTTGGTCGACTTGCTGTCGTTTGGGTCATCGTTTGGCACTGCCTAGCAGTGTTGAGCTCTAAGTTGGGGTCCTCCTTCTAGGGCCTCTTATGGGTCCTACATGGAATCGTACCCGTACGCTTCCAATCCAAACATGTACGCGTGCGATTTTGGGACCTCCCACACGAGTTTCATCCAAAACAAACACGTAAAACTCTACAAAACATGCTTAGATACACAAGGTCATTTCAAGCCACATCTTTCGAACGTCATAGACGTTCTTGAGCGTTTGACCTCCAAACTTCACGAAACTTGACACATGACCTGTATACACCATATAAAATCATTTAATGACAATATAATCTCATGCATCACACAAAAACACATAAAACCACATACGAGGCATTTAGTGACTTAGTCGTTGCACGTCTTGGTCGTCCCTTGACGTTTGAATTCCAATGCACCTAAAGTCTAGCTTCACCTAAGTTATTTTTGGGATCTTATAGTATCCGTAGGAACTTGGGTAGCTAACACTCGAGTCAAGCTATGAATGGCCGACCTTATGTCAACATTAGATGTAGACCCTTCTTCAATATGAACTTGAGGGTTTTGAGGAGCTTAGGGGGGACCTCTTCATTAAAATTCTCCTCTCCGGCCCTTAGGACAGTGTTCCTTCTTGTATTAATTGCCTATAAGCACAAATAAAGGTTTAGAAGAAAGGACTAGATAGAGTTAACTCTTACGCACGACTAAGGAATAACATGAGAGTGAAAGTTCCTATGCATCACATAGTCTCTCATTCATAAGTGTGGCGCGCTTCACAATCACGAATAAGACCTACATAGACATAGTTTAATGAGACATCAATCCTTAGAAGAGTTAAACTAATGCTCTAATACAAAGTTAGTAATGACCCAAAGTACACCCTAGTTGTTACCGACGTCTTCGTCCTCTACAAGGACTAAGAAAAGCCTCTTAGCATTCGTCAACAGCAATCATAAGTGAAAAACGCGGAAAAAATTTAAAACTTTTGCTTATATAGCATGGAGGTTTACATAGACCTCTACATAGGAAGCATACATAGGCTTCTCGCAATAGACAATTCAAAAACGGATAGGAATTTAGTCTAATACTTTGTCTTATACAAACCATCTAAAAGAAGTCAAACAATCTGCGCAAAGCCCTTATACAAATCCATAATTGCCACATAGGGCTTACATCAATATCTTCAACAATAGGAATGGAATGAATATCTATTAGACAATACAATTACTACTAAGGTAGATTGTGTGGTAGCATCCTCAAACTAGAGGGCATACCTAAAACTTAGAGAGTCTAGTCCAACCCTTCTTGTTTTAGCCTCAACGTCCCGAACCTACAACGTTTGGGGAAAAAAGGGAAGAAATATGGTTTACTACAAACCACATGTACTACTTATGGTCCTTATGCAATTTTTTTTAATGTATGAGAAAAGGCACAATTTAGTCAAAACTATGCACAATGACCAACAATTCAATATACACATATAAGGAACATCGTAAGCATATCAACATACAAGTAAATCAAGCAACACTTTTGCAATGCAAAGAATAAAGCCCCATAACCCTATTAAAAGATAAGTATCACATTAAGCAACACATTTCATACTTACAACATATTCTCATATATAACATGCTTCATACATCACTACTAATCATAACTTATCAACATAATCATAATCATAATCATAAAAGAACACTACTAGAATCATCCTATAGGATCCCACACGTGAAATGTGTAGGAGAAGTCTCATACCCTCCCTCACACTATGTAGTAACCTTTAAGATAACCCTGATAGAAGTTTACATACATAACTTTTTCATGCCTTTACTTTAGAGAACGAAGTGCCATAACCTACATGAGACCATGTGAGCTTCATGGAATTTGGTGTTCTACTCCCACACTGAAAAGAAAGGGTTAACACTTGCGTAAGGTGCAACCATTCGTACATAGATATCTAGGTTCAACTATGCTAGAGTCCTATGCGGGCACATAGTTAAGGGACAAGGATATTGCTACTATAAACCTTGACTTATTAATGTGAGGGTTTCCATCTCATGAGATAACACATATATTGGGCTCCGAACTTATTAACGTGAAGATACCCATGTAGGTGGCCGGACTTACTAACGTGAGAGCTCCATATCATTTACATACCCTTTCGGTGCTAAGCAATTATTCCCTTTAGTAATCATCATATATCATCATACAAGTTCACATTAGCCTCTTGTAGACATTTAGGTGACCATCTTATCATAATAGCTCATAGGTGATCATAAGTGAGAACTATCCTTTCACTTTTAGACCCAACATTATAATCATGAGAAACTACATTCAATGATATAATGACCATACCATACCATAATTACATAAGTCATAACCAATTCATAGATATAGGGTTAGGAATGAGGGATCCTTGTCACCAACATCAGAACAACACAATTATGTATACCATCATTATCACATAAGTAGATTTTACCTTGCATAATTGAGATCAAAGGGGAATCAAAATCATACCTATTTGCCATTCATGGACTTCAGCCTTCAATACCCAAAAACTCACAACCAACATATTGAATAGGGAAACTCATGAAGTATTAACATAACTAAAATCAAAGTAAACAAGGGACACGTTTATCACCCTCAACAATTCACCTTAATTAATCAAAGAAATTTTGGATTTAGGGGAAAGACATGGGTCATGGGAAAACTCATAGAAATTCATAAATTAACCATTAATTCATAAATAAAGAACATTAATTCATCATAATCCATAACAATTAACTCAAAATTTCATTTTATAAAGAAGACCCTTGTGAGGAGAAAACCCCTTGTTTTGGGGGATTTAAAAATCATCATTTGAAAAACCTCTTGGGTAAAGGATTCCCAAGATTCAAAGAAAACATACCGTATAGATGAGAAAGCCACGAAATTGGGTTGAAAAACTTGAAATCTTGATCGTTTTCTCGGAGCTCTAATGATCTTAAATAAAGGTTTGCAGGAAGAGAGAATTTTGGCAGAGAGAGAGAGATTTTTGATTTCAAATTGTGAACTTGATTTGGTGGATAAAATTGGACTAAAACTGACCCTAATACATTGTTTAGTCACCCATTAAATTACCCAAAATATCCCTCACTTAATTGGGTTTATTTGTGAAGTCAAAGCACCCAAAATACGACTTTTACGATATCTAAGATGTAGGTTTGCGTCGCGGGGCTGATTCCCGAATTTATTTTTGCATTTTGGTCTGACGCAGTGAGGTACCTTTCATCCCAGCGTCGCAAGGCCAACCAAATATTCTCACGTGATGGCTGCGCGACGCGCAGCAGCCACCATAATCTGCCTGCGCAAGATGCCTTGGCAGCTTGCTCGCCCAACTTTGGGTCCTCCCCAATGACCCTTACGGTGGTCCTTGGGTTGTCGTTTTCAAACGTTTAGACTCTATATACTACACTCTACCTAAACAAAGTCTTTTTACAAGTTTTGAACTTGATATGACCCTCCGAAACATTAACCAATCATAGGGACGTCAACATACTTGAATTTCGCTAGTTTTCGGACGTTAAGACTTTTCTTTAATGCTATGGCTCCGAAACTTCTCAAACAAGTTAATTACACTTATTTAGACCTAAATCATTATTACTTGACATTTTAGGCTCTAGTATAGTTCATGGAATTTAAGGGCTGTTACAGGTGCCTACTCCCAGCCTATAGAGGGGAAAGGTGGAAGATCTTATGTTGAGAAGCCTCTTTGTGCAATATGTGATAAGAGACATGATGGTATGTTACTACTTGGCATGGGTAATTTATATGTCTGTGCAAGAGTGGTCACATGAAGAGAGGTTGCCCTGTGATGAAGTCTCAAGGAAAGAAAAATGCTCAAGCACAAGCAAGTGCCCCAAACCCAGATGCTCCTAAAAAGAATTGCTTCTATACTCTCCAATCCCGAAGTGATAAAGAGAGCTCCCCGGATGTGGTGACCGGTATGTTAAGCTTATTCTCCTTTGATGTTTATGCTTTTATGGACCCCGGCGCCACATTGTCTTTTGTTACCCCTCTTCGTTGAATGCTTGCTTTGCCTCTATTGATTGTAGGACGAGGGTAGTCAAAGTTCAATATTTCTAAATGAACCCATTTTTTAGTGGAAGGGAGGAAACTCAAATCCTAGGGGTAGAACAATCTCATGTCTAAATGCTTTCAAATTGATTGGAAAGGGTTGTCTTTACCACATAGTGAGAGTTAGGGATATTGAATTCGAAGTCCCTCCCATAGAGTTGGTACCCGTAGTGAGGGAATTTTTGGAGGTCTTTAACGAATATCTTTTCGGGATTCCTCCCGAATGGGATAATGACTTCGGCATAGACTTATTGCCGGACACACAACCTATTTAAATCCCTCCTTATCGGATGGCCCTAGCCAAGTTAAAAGAACTAGAGGCTCTACTCAAAGATATGTTAGATAAGGTTTTTATTCAATCAAACAAATCTCCATGGGGTGCCCCAGTATTTTTTGTGAAGAAGAAGGATGAGTCTTTGAGAATGTGTATCAATTATAATCAATTGAACAATATCACTATAAATAATAAGTACCCACTCCCTAGGACTGATAACCTGTTTGATCAACTCCAAGAAGCGAGTTACTTTTCAAAGATTGACTTGAGGTCGGTTTAGCATCAACTTAAATTCAGGGAGGTTGATATTCCGAAAATGGCATTCCGAACAAGATATGGTCACTTTGAATTCCTAGTAATGTCATTTGGCCTAACAAATGCCCCGGTAGCTTTCATGGACCTTATGAATCGAGGTTTTAGAAAGTATCTTGATTTTTTTGTGATTGTCTTCGTTGATGATATTTTGATATGCTCTAGGAGTGAAAATGATCATATGAGACATTTGAGGATGGTTTTGAAAGTTCTCAAGAATAACCAACTTTTTGCTAAGTTTAGCAAGTGTCAGTTTTGGTTGAGGTTGGTTGCATTTCTTAGACACATTGTCTCTAGTCAAGGGATAGAGGTTGATCCAATGAAGACGGGAGTGGTCAAAATTTGTTCGAAACATTTGAGTCCTCTGAAGTTTTCTAGGGTTTGTCGGTTACTATAGGAGGTTTATCAAGGGATTTTCTTCTATCGCATCTCCATTAACGGCCTTCGCCCAAGAGAAGTCTACATTCAAATGGTCAGACTCGTTTGAAAAGATTTTCCAATTATTGAATGATAGACTCACCTCCGCTCCGGCATTGAACTTAGCAGAGGGTATTAAATGCTTCATGATTTATTGTGATGCCTGCCGAGTGGGTCTAGGATGTGTGCTCATGCAGCATGGAAAAGTCATAGAATATGCCTCTAGAAAACTCAAGTCACATGAGAAGAATCATCCAACTCATGACCTTGAGCTTGCGACCGTGGTATTTGCATTAAAAATTTGGAGATACTATGTTTATGGTGTGCATGTAGATGTATTCACCGATCACAAAAGTCTTCAATATGTATTCACCCAAAAAGACTTGAATATACTCCAAAGGAAATGGTTAGAGCTTTAAAGGAGTATGACATGAGTGTCCTTTACCATCCTGGAAAATCTAATGTTGCGGAGGATGCTTTGAGTCGAGTGTCTATGGGCAGTGTGTCTCATGTTAATAATGAAAAAAAGGAACTAGTCAAGGATTTTCATAGGTTGGCCCGTGTGGGTGTTTGACTAGAAGAATCATCGAAGGGTGGTTTTATGATTTGTCATAACTCTGAGTCATCTTTAGTGATGGATGTTAAGTCTGAGCAACATCTTGATGCCCTATTGATGGAGTTGAAAGAGTCGGTCCTTAACAAGAATAATGAATCATTCTCCCAAGGGGAGGATGGGGTACTTAGGTACCAAGGGAGGTTATGTGTTCTGGATGTGGATGGTTTAAGGGATAAAATCATGGATGAGGCTCATGGCTCGCGATACTCCATCCATCTGGGGACACCAAGATGTATCATGACTTGCATGATATCTATTGGTGGAATGGATTGAAAAGGGAGGTAGCTAAGTTTGTGTCGAGGTTCCCGAATTGCCAACAAGTCAAAGCCGATCATCAAGGCTCGGGTGGCCTAACCCAAGATATGGCTATTCCCACTTGGAAGTGGGAAGATGTCGACATGGACTGTGTGGTAGGTTTGCCTCGAACACGTTGATAACATGACTCAATTTGGGTCATAGTGGATATTTTGACCAAGTCAGCCTATTTCCTTCTCGTAAAGGTTTCTTACTCGGCAGAGGAGTATGATAAATTGTATGTTAGAGAGATTGTGAAGTTACATAAAGCCCCATTGTTAATCAATTCAGATAGAGGAGCCCAATTTATTTCACAGTTTTGGAGATCTTTCAAAAATGGACTTGGTACGCAAGTAAAGCTTAGCACCGCTTTCCACCCTCAAACGGATGGACAAGCAGATCGCACCATCCGAACTCTAGAAGATATGTTAAGGGATTGTGTAATTGATTTCAAGGTCAATTGGTATGATCAACTAACTTAATCGAATTCTCCTACAACAATAGCTACCATGCAATTATCGGTATGGCACCTTTTGAAGAACTTAATGGTAGAAAGTGTCGGTCCCCAATTTGATGGTTTGAAGTGGGTGAGTTTGCTCTTCTTGGTCCCGAATTAGTGTATGCGGCCACCGAGAAGGCTCGACTTATAAGGTAGGGGTTGAAGACGTATTTTAGTAAGCAAAAGTCTTATGCCGACAATAGAAAGAGGGTCTTGGAACTCGAAGTAGGAGATTGGGTCTATTTGAAAATTTCACCGATGAAAGGGGTGATGAGGTTTTCAAAGAAGAGGAAACTTAGTCCCCGTTATTTGGGGCTGTATAAAATTATAAAGAGGATCGGAAGTGTCGCCTATAAGTTGAAGATTCCAAATGAGTTGGCCATGATTCATCCTGTATTCCATGTTTCTACGCTTAAAAAGTGTATTGGTAATACGATTTCCATTCTCCCTCTAAAAAGCTTAGGGGTAAAGGAGGACCTTTATTTTGAAGAGGTCCCGGTTGAGATCTTGGATCGTCAAATTAAGAAATTGAGTACTAAGGAGGTTGCCTACGTAAAAGTGTTATGGAGGAACCACCTTGTTGAGGGTGCAATATGGGAGGCCGAGGCCAACATGAAGACCCGCAATCCTCATCTCTTTCCCCCTACTCCTATCCAAAGTTAAGGCTAGTAACTTTCTTCTTAAATGAGTTATATGCAAAATGTTGAACTTATCATGTTTATCTAGTATGTTCACATTCTTATAGAAATTCATGCCTAAAGTGAGCTTTTGTGAAATATGGCTCTCATGATTAACTTGCTCTTAAATATGTAGTGGGCTATATTGCTTTTATAAGAAGTTTTTTGGGCATTTTTTGAAGTTGTGGTGATAAGAAATCAGTATGTCAACATTTAATGTTCATATGAAGCTCATAATTTAAATGGAGAAGGTACTACCTCCTTATGTGATATGAAAAGATGAGCTAGTGTTATGGTAAGTTGTGGTTTTAAGTTCCTATTTGTTGATGCTATGTTTATATGTTGAAAGTATTTGAAATTTCCTCCATTGATCTGTGACTCACTATGTTATTAGTTGTTGGTTGGCTTCTAGTCTTGAGTCTTTTTCCTTTTTCCCAATAGAAGGTTTAAGGTGTCATTCAACGACGAATGTTCCTTAGGGGGTGGGGATATTGTAACACCCCATAAATTCCATGACCTACACTAGAGCCTAAAATTTAATTTAATAATGAATTTAGGTCAAAATAGTGTAAATAACTTGTTTGAGAAGTTTCGGAGCCATTGCATTAAAGAAACACCTAAACGTCCGAAAACTAGCGAAATTTAACTAGTTGACATCCCTATTTTTGGGGAATGTTTCGGAGGTTCAATTGAAGTCTAAACTTTTAACAATACTTTGTATAGGTAGAGTGTAGTATATAGAGTCTAAACATCCCATAACAACACCCCAAGGACCACCGAAGGGTCCTTGTGAAGGACCCCAACATGGGTGGACAGCGCGCCAAAGTAGCCTGCAAGAGTCAAGAATCGGTGGGCTACTGTGCGACGCGCAGCCAACACGGACCTCACTGCCTCAAATTATTTTTGGGAAATAAAATATGTGTTGGCCCCGCGACGAAGAGACACTTCCCAGATATCGTAAAAGTCGTATTTTGGGTGTTTTTACTTCAGAAATAAACCCATATATGTGAGGGGTCTTTTGGATAGTTTAATGGGTGACTATATAATCTATTAGGGTCAGTTTTAGGTCAATTATATCATTCAAATAATGTCCTACAAGTTGAAATAAAAAATCTCTCTCTCTCTCTCCAAAATTCTCTCCTCCTCCAAAACTCCATTGAAGACCAAAAGAGATCCAAGAAGAAGATCAAGCCTTCAAGTTTTTCAACCTAGTTTCGTGAAATTTATCATATATAAGTTATGGTTTCTTTAAATCTTGGTATTCCTTTCCCCAAGAGGTTCTTCAAAAGATGATTTATAGATCCCCCAAAAAAGGGTTTTTCTCCTCACATGGGTCTTCTTTCTCAAATGAACTTGTGAATCAATTGTCATGAAATATGATGAATTAATGTTTTTTAAGTATGAATTAATGGTTAATTTATGAATTCCTATGAGCTTTCCCTTGACCCATGTGACTTAATGGTTAATTTATGAATTCCTATGAGCTTTCCCTAATTCCTTGGATTGATTAAGGTGAATTTTAAAGGGTGATGAACATGTGACTTATTTACTTTGATTTTATTTATGTTAATACTTCATGAATTGCCTATTTCTTATGTTGGTTGTGAGTTCTTAGGTATTGAAGTATGAAGTCCTAAGAAGGGAAATGAGGTATGATATTGATTCTCCTTTGATCTCAATGATGCAAGGTAAAATCTACTATGTGATAATGATGCTATCGCTAATTGTGTTGTTGTGATGTTCGTGACAAGGATCCCCCATCCCTAAACCTAGATATATGAATTGGCTATGAAGTATGTAATTATGTTATGATGTGATCATTATATGATTGAATGTAGTTTCTCATGATTATAATGTTGTGTCTAAGTGAGGATAGTTCTCACTTGTGATCACCTATGAGCTATTATGATAAGATGTTTACTTAAAGGTCTAAACGAGACTAATGTGAACTTGTACGATGTGATATGATGATTACTAAAGGGAATGATCTCTTAGCACTGGAAGAGCATGTAAATGATATAAAGGTCTCACATTAGTAATTCCAGCCTTCCAGATGAGTTTCCTCACATTAGTAAGTCTGGATTCCCTAATTATGTGTTGTATCATGAGATGGAAACCTTCAAGTTAGTAAGTCAAGGTTTCTAAAAACAAATTCCTTGACCCTTAACTATGTGCCCACATAGGACTCTATCTTAATGGATCCACCTATATAGCTACGTACGAATGGTTACACCTTAGGCAAGTGTTAAGCCTCTCTTTTTGGTGTGGGAGTAGAACACCGAATTTGATGTAGCTCACATGGTCTCATGTCAGTTGTTGCACTTCTTTCCCTAACATAAAAGTAAATGAATAATTTAAGTATGTGAACAATTATTAGTGTTATCTTGAAGGCTTCTACAAAGGGTAAGGGAGGGTATGTGACTTCTCTTACTCATTGCACATGTAGAGTCCTATAGGATGATTCTAGTAGTGTTCTTTTATGATTATGATTATAATTATTGTTGATAAGTTATGATTAGTATTGATGTATGAAGCATGTTATATATGAGAATATGTTGTAGGTATGAAGTGAGTTGCTTAATGTGATACATAGCTTTGAATAGGGTTATGGGGCTTTATTCTTGGCATTGCACAAGTGTTGCTTGAGTTACTTGTATGTTGATATGACTAGTATGTTCCTTATATGCGTATGTTGAATTGTTGGTCATTGTGCATAGTTTTGACTAAATTGTGCCTTTTCTCATGCATTAATGATTTTTATGCTTGGGGACCATACTTAGTACATGTGTTTTGTACTAACCCATATCTCTTCCCTTTTTCCCCAAACATTGTAGGTTCGGGCCATTGAGGTATCATTGAGTCTAAAGCAAGAAGTCTTTGACTAGACTCTCCATTTTTTGGTATGCCCTCTAGTTCGAGGATGCTACCACACACTCTATCTTAGTAGTACTTGTATTGTGTAATAGACATTCATTTCTTTCTTATTTTTGAAGATATTGATGTAAGCCTTATGTGGAAATTATGGATTTGTATAAGGGCGAGAAGCCTATGTATGCTTCCTATTTAGAGGTCTATGTAAACCTCCTTGCTATATAAGCAAAAGTTTTCATTTTTCCACGTTCTTGACTAATGATTACTATGTTGAATGCTAAGAGGCTTGTCTTAGTCCACTTCGAGGACGACGACGCTGGTAACGACTAGGGTGTACTTTCGGTCATTACAGCTACTAAATTCCCTTTGAGCTACAAAGTGTTCAAAACCTAGTATAAAGTATATGGATCATGTTGGAATCAATAGATGTGTCGATATTAAACAAGTCACCAAAAAATTGGCTGGACCATGCTCATATGCCGGAGTCTTAGATTTGATGGCTAATATTGATCACAATTTGAGAAATAAATTTATATAAGTAGGATCAGAATGATGTCACGACCCAACTAGAGAATCAAAGTTATATATGATAGTTCGAATTGATAGAATGACCCTACTGAAAAACAAAAATAATATAGGTAGGGTCGGAATGATGCCACGACCCTATTGGAAAAGAGAAATTATGTAGGTAGGATTGTAATGATGAAACAACCCTACACGAATCAGATTTGAGGAGCCACCAGAGAGACGAATGGAACTATACAAATCAAATCTGAGGAGTCACCAAAAAACACACGGAGCTTTTCAACTCAAATATGAGAAAGTAGTTCGGAAAACAACCCACATTACTATGAAAATTAAGTATGAAAAGTAGTCCGGAGAGATTCACAGTGCTACGCGAATAAGATATAAAAAGGTAGTCAACAGAAGGATGACATGGTGCTACACAAAATTAAATATAAAAAAGTAGTCACCAAAATGATGGCATGGTGCTACACAAGTTAATTTGAAAAAGTAGTCACCAGAATGATGGCATGGTGCTAAATAAAATAGATATAAGAAAGTAGTAATGATGGCACGGTTCTACACAAATTAGATACGAGAAAAAATCACTAGAAAAATACAACGTGACCCAACTTTTGCTAACATAATCATTGACCGGACGGACGACATATATGAGTAATAGCCGCCTACCAGCGCAGCAAAAGCTCTTTGGTTTTCTACCAAGATCATAAAGGCTCTAATATCATGTCAGAAACATAGGAAAAGAATATTATTGAATTGTTTTTATGTCTACATTATTACGCTGAGACCCTATTTATAGACCCTAGAATATAATCCTTCACCAAGTAGGATACTATTTACTATTCCTATTCCTATTCTAATCGGATTGTATAAACCTATTCCTATTCTTATAGGATTGTATAAATATGTCCCTAATCCAATAGGATTGAATAAACATATTCCTATTCTAACACCTCCAAAAGGAGGTAATCCCTTAGGGATATCTAGAGGAAATACATTTTTAATATTCTCCAAAAGAGTTATAGAACATAGAACCTTGAATATAGAAAAGAAAGTAAATAGAAAACTTGAAGTGAAAGACCGTAATGGTATCCTTTTTGAGTGGAATGATCGACTTAGGGATAGGTTGTCTAGAACGGCATGAAACCATCGCTAAGGAAGTCAGAAGAGCTATCCTTATAGACCTTGAGTGGAAGCCTTAGTGGAACCATCTTTGTAGGGGTATTAAGATGTGGTAAGACTAAGAAATAATACCTTTTCATATACGTTTATGTGAATAAATGACTATGATAACAAAGTCAAAGCACCGAGTAAATATGCGTGTAGTAGTAGCTCTACTTAAGATAGACTAGTTTACAAAGAAACCCTTGATATTCGTTAAACATGTGCCAACGTGGGATGTGTCCTAGTTCTACCCTTGGGAAGTAGAACACCCTCCTTGGAGTAGGGTAGACTTCGTATTCCATACCTACCTAGTGTAGTCTATGCTGGTTAATGCCTATTATCATCATGTGAGATGTATATTCTAGTGTTAGAGAAGTTCTACAACGTGTAGGTAGTTGAACGGATGCTATCTATACATTGCACGAGTAGGCTTTGATGATGCTAGGATGAGTTCCCTAAGTCCTCTCCAAGACCATTATGTGAAGTCCTCTAATTGTTGAGTGTCTTTAAATGGATTAATGAATATTTTTGACTTAGTTAAAGCATGATGAATAGAGGTTCTTATTTATGGTAGCTTTGAGGATTGCCTAGGTATGCTTGAAGAGAGTGTATGGGCGGACTCTCATGTCTTACTCAAGTGAGTCGTAGAGTAAGCTTAGATAGAGAGTCTAAATGATGGAAATGATTACATGATGAACATGAAACTAAGTGTTAAGGAATGAAAGGGAATAATCTTACTTCTGGTAGTCTTGAGCATCACCTAGTTGTGTGTGAAGTGGTTGCATGGGTGGTCGCTTCATATCTTACTTAGGTGGGTCTTAGGATAACCTTTGGTAGGAGGTATAAATTGTTATATGGATTCTAAGTGATGGTTTGAATATGTCTTATATGTGAATGTTGACTTGAAGATATTTGTTATACTTGTTTTATGAGGTTTCTATCAAAAGATCATGAAAAGTATGTTTTAAAGTAAATGTCCATTTTACCATGTTTTTTTTTTTGCATGTTCAGCATAATTAGTGCGTTCAATGTGCTAATTCCATATGTTGTTTATTTCTACAAGTGTAGGTGGCAAGTGAGGATTCTCTTAGAAGTTGAATCTTGGGAATAACATTCTCTCAAGATCGGTATGTCCTCATATGATTCGAGGACATGGATTATGTTTTAGTTTCCTTTTTTGATAGACATTATAAAAGACTTTGGTTTTCCATTTTATTGATGAATGGGCTGCGACCCTAATATTTATACGTGTCTAAGATGGCTACGAAGAGACTTTATCTTTCTTATGTTTCCATGAAAAGAGATATGAAATATGTGTGTGTATGTGTGTGTATATATATATATATATATATATATGAATATGCGATTAATCATTTCTAAAGGCTTGTATAAGATCTCCGAGAGGTCGAATACGCCGTGTGGAGACTTAAGGTGGTCTAACATCTAGGATATAGTTTGGGTCGTTACAAATAATTAATGTTCAGTTAAGCATGCTTTGAGTTGGAGAAGATAGTTCCTCCTATGACGAATCTTCCCAAGGGAGAGATATTATTTGTCATGACCGGGGAGAACCCCCTAGACATAACCAGCGTCTTCGTCCTCGCAGAGGCCTTAGACAAGAACTTAGCATACATTGTTGCATTTCATAGGTAAATAAAATATGGGAAAAATTAAAACTTTACATTTGAAGCTCATATAGACTTCCCATATATTGAAAATAGTATGCAAGTCGTCTCACACATAACCATGTAACATAATAATGCATGACTTGGGACATAGCCCTTACAACATTACAAAATGTCTCATAAGAGAATACAACTTAGTCTTAATAAGATAGGAAATAGAACAAAGTCATTAGACAATTCAAATACCATGAACTAGAATTGTAGCATTCATCCTCGAACTTGAGGACTCACCAACTTGGGAATCTATCCAAGCTTCTTCAAATTTGGCCTTGAAACTCTTCAATGGCCCTAACCTACATAACTGTAGAAATAGGGAGAATAAGGGTTAGTACAAACCATATGTACTAAGTACGTATATATGCAAGTAAACCAATTAAAAATATGCACAAAAGGACATTTTAGTCATAAGCATGCCAAGTTACTTTAAAAGCTTTATGCACATTCCAAGAATATAGTGAAGTCCATAACATAATCATGGTAACACATCTAAAACGACTTAGGTTTAACTAGACCCAAACACTTGTGTATTGATGTTTTGAATTCCTAAAATGGGTTAAAATGATGTCAGGAGGCAGTGTTTAAAGTTTCGTGAAATTTGGAGGTCAAACGTCCATGACGTTCGAAAGGCTTGCCTTGAAACGTCCTTGAGTGTCTTAGTATGTATCTTCATGTTTTACGTTTTCATTTTGGAGAAAATGTATATGAGAGGTCCTTAACATGTGTAAGACTGTACTTGGGATGTAAGCATCCGGGCAAAACTCCCCAAGGACCAGCCAATGGGTTCCTTGAGGAGGACCGTACTCAATAGCCAAAAGCTGTCAAAACAAGCTAAACCTACAGAATGTAGTCGACGCCCCGTAGGTGGTGGAGTAGGTTGAAACTTGGGCATGGGGAGAGTGATATCCATCTGTACAGCCTCTGACCCAAACCATGGACCATTAGGACGATCCGTTGGATAGGCTACGAGGCATCATTTGAGGAGCCGTCGATGGGCCTGCAAGTTGTTGTAGGGTCACGGCCAAGTGATGGGCAATATGGGGTTTCAACCTAGCCTTCCTAAAATTATTTGGACAGTTTCCTAAGGTTATTTTAGGTATTATAAATAGTTTTCTTAGTGTAAAACACTTAGATGAATTCATTATTTCAAAATCAAAGCTCAAAACCTCTAAAGAACTCTCTAGACCACCATTGAAGCTTGAAGTAAGATTGGAGCTTGGAGGGTGTTGTAATACCTCTAAAATGAATTAGGTGAAACTAGAGACTAACATGTTTGTAACTAGGGTCTAAGGTCCTAAAATTTATTATCATTTGGTAATGAGGCAGTGTCTAAATATTTAGGTGAATTGGAAGTCAAACGTCAAGGGACGACTAAGACGTTCGACAACTAGTCACCTATAGGCCTCATGTGTTTTTATGTGCTTATGTGTGCGTGTGTTATGATATTATGGGGTTCTTATATGAGATATAATAGTTTTTATAGGCAGTGTGTCATGTTTGATGAAGTTTGGAGGTCAAACGTCCAAGAACGTCCATGACGTTTGAAAGGTTTGCCTTGAAACAACCTTGTGTGTCTTAGCATGTTTCGTCGAGTTTTACGTGTTTGTTTTGGATGAAATTGAGGTTATAGGTCTTAAACTCATAAAAAATCATATGAAAGTGGGAAACATCGGGGCAAAAAGTCCCCAAGGACCATCCAAGGGTCCTTGACGAAGGACCCATCAAGATGGCCAAAACTGCCTAAGGCAGTGCCACCTACGCAAGGCAATCAATGGCCAGTAGTCTGGTCGATGCCCTGTTGGTGGAGGGAGTTCGTCAGTTTTTAGGTTTGGGAGGATGCCCTTCCAATTACAAGCCTCTAACCCAAACCACGCACCAGCAGGAAGGTCCGTTGGTTGGGATGGCCCGTCGATGGCCAAGCGTCGATGGGTCTGTCTCACCTCCGCAGTTCACTGTTAAATGCAAGGGTGAATTGGTAAATTCACCCCACATCAAAATAAGAGTTTGGGAGGTTTACTAAGGGTATTATAGGTATTTTAAGAGGGTTTATAAGTCCTAATTACCTAGATCAATTCATTATTCTAAAATCAAAAACCAAATTCTCTATGAAATTTTCTAGAACTCCATTGAAGCCAAAACTCAAGGAAGAGCTTGGATTGAAGATTTGATTGGTGGTTCTTCATAAATTTCGAGTTTTAGATTCATTGAGGTATGGTTTTTCATCCTTCAAACTCTCTTCATAAAGGAACCTAAAATTCAAAGTGATTTCTAAAGTCTTCAAAAGATGAACTTTTCCAATTTTATGATCTAGCCATGGGTTATTACATAAAACGTTT
Source organism: Solanum pennellii (assembly GCF_001406875.1). Lineage (NCBI taxonomy): Eukaryota > Viridiplantae > Streptophyta > Magnoliopsida > Solanales > Solanaceae > Solanum > Solanum pennellii. The sequence goes on from NC_028637.1 coordinate 47,943,133, forward strand.
TCAATCATTGATTATTGATTGAATTGATGTTATTTTAATTATTTCAACAGAAAATATTCATAAACCCATGCAAAAACATAATCTCTTCAAATTGTCTATATTATATAAGTTATGATTTTGTATCAATGCTTATGAATCCTAGTGTAGTTTTCTATGGGCTATTGAATGATGTAAGAAGTTTATTGAATTGATATATCGGCTGTCTTAGATTGGTAAATATATATTGAATTGACATATATTCTTTGAGTATTATGATTTTTGTATTGAATTGATGATCATGGCCAAGGGTAAGGGCCTTTTGGTATTGTATTGGATGATTTAGCTATGGATCGAAGTGGTGAGAATGGATTTGTGGTACGCTGACCTAATTCTCTTTATTTTATGTAATGTAGGTCTTGAATTATGTTTTGATTGGTATGGTCCACTTATGGTGGCGGTGCTATGTGCTTTACTTGTGAATTATGTGGCCTTGTCGGCGTTACTTTATGTATTATGATGATCATGGCCTTGTCGGCATTACTTGATATATTATGATGGTTTTTGTAGTTGATTTATGTGAAGTATGATCATATCTATCTACACGTTATTAAGGTGAAAGTATGTGTTCTTCTATTGTCATTAGGTGATCATGGTATGTCACATCTGGGTTTACCCCCTAGACGTAATCGGCATCGCCGTCCTCTTTGAGGACTAAGACTAGCCTCTTAGTATTACATCATTACATTCATAGGTCAAATTTAGCGCAAAATTTAAAAATGTTCATTACTTCTACTTGGAAGTTTACATAGACCTCTACATACACATAACATATACATATCGAGTATACATAGACCCTTCGTATAGGAAAGTTACATAGCCTTGTACTTTTATTGCACATAATTATATATATATATATATATATA